>NC_069499.1:257335028-257385028 GCF_027579735.1 Bombina bombina | reverse complement strand
AACATAGGAATTTCATGTATTTCCATTTAAAAACACAACAAAACACAAAAAAACAGAATACAAATTATATTGCATGTTTCAAGGTATTTGGGAAGGGCTCAAAACTATAAATATATATTTCTAAATATGTCTATATATGTGTTTATGTGTATATATGCATGTATGTGTCTACATATTTACACATATAAACAAATACACATGTATAAACATATATAGACATATATAGACATGAATACATACACACATATACATTTTTATATATGGGGCCATGAGAGTGAAATGATAATCTACAACTCACAGAATGCTGTGTAGCTCCCAGCGTGCAGTGCTTCATCCTCTAAAAGGGAGCTAGATATTCAGGAGGATTAAAATAATAAAAAACAGATATTCAGTTGTTCATTTTGTGTTTCAGTTTGTACAGGTGCTCCCTGCGGAGAGCCATATAAGGTCTAGAATACGAGTGGAGCACTATTTATCACTCCGGTTTGCACGCTAATTGTGCTCAACTTCTTGCGTGTGTCTGATACGACAAATATTACAAGTTGAAAGTAAAAAGTTTCCGACGCAAGCTTTATGCCGAAGGTACAATTCGCCAATGCATTAAAGGAACATTAAACACTTTGACATAGTAATATAAAATGATAAATTTTGTATTTATAAAAAAGTCGGCAATATACTTTTATTATTTATTTAGTCCCCTTTTCTTGTAATTCCATTCCCTTTTCTTGTAATTCCATTCTGAAATTGTGAGCATTTCATTTCCTGTTAGAAATGGAAGTGCAGAACACTGTTATATTGCACACAGCCATTGGCTGCACACTCTAGTAATCTATTTATGACTGTCCATAATTGGCTACAGTACAGCATAGAAGGTAACCTAAGTTACAACATGGCAGCTCCCATTATTTTATGGACACTAAAACTTTACACTTATTTTGTCAATATATAAACAGCTAACAATTCCCATAGACTGCAATGTAAAAGAACTTTTCTGTGCCATTTTAAACCCCTTGTAACTGCTGGCTGCCATTTGTTTTTAATTAAAAAGATAATGCTCAGATTTTTTTATTTTTTAAAAAACACAATACTCAAAATTTTGGGGGTAATTGAGGGACATTTAGAAAATTAACCGCAAGCTTTTGGTAGCAATAACCAGCCATTTGGCTGGTTATTTATCGCGCACCAGCAAATGGACAAATTTGCCCGTTTGCGGGTGCGTAATAAACTAGTGCTCCAATTGTAATCTTTTCCAAAATATTTTTAAAAATTAATGAAAACTATTTAAAATTAATTAATTAAACTGTAAAATATTCTAAATAGTCAATAGACTATATTAATATATTATACATAATGTTTAATAATTTTTATAATATATATATATTTATATAATATTTCCTGAAGTGCACCAATCGTGCACCACTCGTAATCTAGCCCTATATAGGATTCTTGTCTTAGATCAAGAGATGTATTCAGATTAGGTCCCTGTAGTGCATAGCTGCTCTAGACTTGACTTTAAAAAAGTGTTTAATCCCTTTCCAGGAGTTAAACACATGGTTGTTTGTAAACAATAGGTAATAATGAAGCAATCAAACATTAAAGCATTTTCTTTTCATGTCCCTTTAACGTTACATTATTTTAAATTTTTTTAAATAATCCAAAAATGTATGCATTATTCTTACCAAAACTGTTTTTATTATTAAACTAAAAAGTAGCCTTAATCATAAAAGGAGCAGGGGTTTTGTTAGGGTGTGAGATTGCTGATTAATGACGGAGCGGGTGGTGAGGAATAGTAGCCATGTTGTGGCAGTGGAATCAGGGTCAGTAAAAGAGAGGATGATAATGACACAGTTGTACTTATGAAACTATGTACATATATCTCTACAGCCTTACAATTTTCCTAGTTGAAAACTGATTATGGTTTTCATCAGCATTTCCTGCCCCCTAACCCTTATGTTTAAATAACTATTTATAGATTTGCTTTTGTGTATGTAGGGAAAGCTCAGATACTCCATGATATTTGTTGGACCTCATACATTAGAACATGCCTAGCCTGGTTCTGCTAATCTTTTCTCGAAGGGCCTAATTGTATGCCCTATGTACTGCAGTTTACAGCTACATTTTAAAGATAGACCACATGTGCCGTCTTACAATTACATAGGGTTCCAATCTCAAATTTTTTATGCATGGAGGTAGAAATAATCTCTTTTGTTAGTCTATTGTTGTTGTAATGATGTAAACAAGGTACAAAATGCATTTGAAAAAGCCGCTTTAAATTTTACCCAGCCAATTTCAGTTGATGTTCTTTCTAAGTCTTAATAGGCTTTTTGATAAATATTATTAAAATTTTTATTTTTCCTAAAAATCATTTTTAGAGTTTTAAAGTTTTTGAGCAAGTCATCTTTTTTAGGAAATGCCAGTTTCTTTCAAATTTGTTTCATTTCCCTTGCTTCCTCATTATATGTAGTTATAACACTAACATTTTCTTGTGTATTTTTAGTGTTACTTTTTTCTACATTTAGTGGAATTTTCATTTCCTGTTTTTAATAAAGATTGTCTATCCAGAATCCTGACTTTACTATAAGCTACCTCTAGCTTCTTTGGGTTATATCCTCTCACAATAAACCTATCCTTAAAGGGACAGTCGAGTCAAAATTAAATTTTCATGATTCAGATAGGGTATGACATTTTAAACAACTTTACAATTGACTTTTATTATTAAATTTGCTTTGCTCCCTTGGTGGTATTTTTCAAAAGCTAAACCTAGGTAGGCTCAAACTGATTTCTAAACCGTTAAAAACCGCCTCTTAGCTCAGAGCATTTTGACAGTTTTTCACAGTTAGACAGTACTAGTTCATGTTTGTCATATAGATAGCATTGTGCTCACTCCCGTGGATTTATTTAGGAGTCTGCGCTGACTGGGTAAAATGCATGTCTGTCAAAAGCACTGAGATAAGGGGGCAGTCTGCAGAGGCTTAGGTACAAGGTAATCACAGAGGTAAAACATATATTAATATAACTGGGGTGGTTATGCAACACTGAGGAATAGGTAACAAAGGGAGATTATCTATCTTTTTAAACAATAAAAATTCTGGTGTAGACTGTCCCTTTAAGTACATTATATATATATACAGTATATACTTGTGATTAATTTGACTACAATACTTCTTTGAGAGGTTGATTGAAGAGTGTTCTGTTAGAGAAACAAATTTATAGTTCTACCTATAATGTTATTTTAACACTTATCATTTGCTGTTGACATTTACATATACATGTACTGCGGATGGCCCTACTTGGAGAGAAGCATTTGAAGCTGGAGAACAGGTTGTGATCCTGGCTAGCAACCAAGATCTCATTAGTAGTTTTTTCAAAGAAAATAACAAGACATAAACATGATAATCAAAGAAGAATGGAATTTGTTATCAACAAATTATCTTTTTTTCTTCAAATAAATGGAAAAACATATTTTAACAAAACAGAATCCTGACACCAATATTTTTTCCTTTTTGGCTATTACTAAATTAAAAGTACATTTGCATTCTATAAGCAAGATTAATATTTGCAAAAAAATGAACAAGTTTAATTTTACATTCTGATAAATTAAGCATTTTTTTTACAACAATTGTAAATAAATGATTTGTCAGTCTGATTGAGGTACTGCAGTATTTAAGCACTGGGGAGGTTTGCTAAGAGTTAGGGACAATTGCCATAATGGACTGGATCACTATTGGTTTAATTGCAAATTGGTGGCCAAATGTGTTAGGGATGCTAAGCACTAACACTAGTGCTATTGTGGTTGGGATCAAAGGTTCCATACCTTGCTGATCATAGCAGGCAGCTGTATGAAGCCACTGCTATTCAGTGACATAATCAAATTAATAATGATTTGATAGTAATACTGATGTACAAATGGAGACTAAATTAAAGATTGCTGTAAATGCACGAGATTGTTGTTAACTATCGTTAACTTGAACTCGTATTACAAGTTGAAAGTAATCTAAATTGGCGCTCATCAGACTAGCATGACTGAAGACTTGTGTAAAGGGTTAGGGCTTTAAAAAAAGTTGTGCCAAACACAACATTAATACATTAAAATAAACTGTTACACTCATATATACACTATATAAAATGATTCATATAAGTTATAAGGGTTCAAAGGTATATGGTAAATGGAAAGTGCTATAATATATATATATATATATATATATATATATATATATATATCACCTCTGATGAAGCATGGGAGTACCCATGCGAAACATGTCAGGTGTTTGTCTGCTCATGTCTAAGTCGATGAAATAAACCCTTCAACCTTGATGCAAGATAACCGTGTTTGCAGTGATTTTTTCTCATATTCAGTATATATATATGGATATATATTTGTGTGTCTAAATGTGTATGCGGGTATATTATATATATATATATATATATATATATATATAAAAAAAAATATATATATATATATATATATACCAATAATAACAGGCTTGCACTCACTTACAATAATTTTAACTTGTGCTATGACGTTCGCAGAGCTTCATCCCCGAAATGTCACGGCACAAGTAAAAAATTATTGAAAAGTCCAGTGCGTGCAAGCCTGGAATTTTATATATATATATATATATATATACACACACACACATATATGCAGTGTATGTATATATGGTATACATGTGTAATTTTGTATTTATATATGTATATATACTTTGGAACCCTTTCCACTCAACTACTTTCTAAACATGAAAAATCGATTTTATTCAATGTTAATATTTAATAATGTGTTTTACCATGTATTTACTGTAAATATTTTACATTCAAATGTTTTTCACATAGGGGGCAATGCTAGTTTATATTTTTATATATAAATATATATATATATATATATATTCATTTAGATAAATAGGTATAGATAGATATTTTACAATATATATATATATATATATATATATATATATATATATATAAATAAAAAAAACATTTTCTGCTATGTAAAGAACATTGGAATGTAAAATATGCATAACTACCTTTGGGTTTAGCACACTTGGTCAAACGCGGTTGGGTGCTCTAACATTTTATTTTTGTATCAGGTAGGTGTTACCCTGATACCTTTGGTAAAATAGGCTTTAATGAATTGTTATTGGTGATCACAGAATTTCTGAATGAAGTAGCTAATATGCACATCTTGGTAAATTAGTTTTCTTTTATTAGGAAATAAAAGCTATTATTGTGTTAATTGTGCTCTCCAATGCAAGGGAATGTCAAACCGTACTGGACCACTTTTTGCTCTCATTGCTGTATTTTTTCATAATTATAAACAAAACTAGTGAAGATTAAATGTATTTATTCTGTTTAATTTCCTCTATCTTCAGGTTGAAAATAAATGTATGTCTTTAACATAATCCAGTATACCCAATTCTCTGATTAACTATATAATATCTAATTTTCTGATAAACAGTATTTTCTCTGGCCTAGATTTGGAGTTTGGCGGTAAAAGGGCTGTTAACGCTCCGCGGGCTTTTTTCTGGCCGCACCATAAAATTAACTCTGGTATCGAGAGTTCAAACAAATGCTGCGTTAGGCTCCAAAAAAGGAGCGTAGAGCATTTTTACCGCAAAAGCAACTCTCGATACCAGAGTTGCTTACGGACGCGGCCGGCCTCAAAAACGTGCTCGTGCACGATTCTCCCATAGGAAACAATGGGGCTGTTTGAGCTGAAAAAAAACCTAACACCTGCAAAAAAGCAGCGTTCAGCTCCTAACGCAGCCCCATTGTTTCCTATGGGGAAACACTTCCTACGTCTGCACCTAACACTCTAACATGTACCCCAAGTCTAAACACCCCTAACCTTACACTTATTAACCCCTAATCTGCCGCCCCCGCTATCGCTGACCCCTGCATATTTTTTTAAACCCCTAATCTGCCGCTCCGTAAACCGCCGCCACCTACGTTATCCCTATGTACCCCTAATCTGCTACCCCTAACACCGCCGACCGCTATATTATATTTATTAACCCCTAACCTGCCCCCCACAACGTCGCCGACACCTGCCTACACTTATTAACCCCTAATCTGCCGAGCGGACCTGAGCGCTACTATAATAAAGTTATTAACCCCTAATCCGCCTCACTAACCCTATCATAAATAGTATTAACCCCTAATCTGCCCTCCCTAACATCGCCGACACCTAACTTCAATTATTAACCCCTAATCTGCCGATCGGAGCTCACCGCTATTCTAATAAATGTATTAACCCCTAAAGCTAAGTCTAACCCTAACACTAACACCCCCCTAAGTTAAATATAATTTAAATCTAACGAAATAAATTAACTCTTATTAAATAAATTATTCCTATTTAAAGCTAAATACTTACCTGTAAAATAAATCCTAATATAGCTACAATATAAATTATAATTATATTATAGCTATTTTAGGATTAATATTTATTTTACAGGCAACTTTGTAATTATTTTAACCAGGTACAATAGCTATTAAATAGTTAAGAACTATTTAATAGTTACCTAGTTAAAATAATAACAAATTTACCTGTAAAATAAATCCTAACCTAAGTTATAATTAAACCTAACACTACCCTATCAATAAAATAATTAAATAAACTACCTACAATTACCTACAATTAACCTAACACTACACTATCAATAAATTAATTAAACACAATTCCTACAAATAAATACAATTAAATAAACTAGCTAAAGTACAAAAAATAAAAAAGAACTAAGTTACAGAAAATAAAAAAATATTTACAAACATAAGAAAAATATTACAACAATTTTAAACTAATTACACCTACTCTAAGCCCCCTAATAAAATAACAAAGCCCCCCAAAATAAAAAATTCCCTACCCTATTCTAAATTAAAAAAGTTACAAGCTCTTTTACCTTACCAGCCCTGAACAGGGCCCTTTGCGGGGCATGCCCCAAGAATTTCAGCTCTTTTGCCTGTAAAAGAATAAATACAATACCCCCCCCCAACATTACAACCCACCACCCACATACCCCTAATCTAACCCAAACCCCCCTTAAATAAACCTAACACTAAGCCCCTGAAGATCTTCCTACCTTCTCTTCACCATCCAGGTATCACCGATCCGTCCTGGCTCCAAGATCTTCATCCAACCCAAGCGGGGGTTGGCGATCCATAATCCGGTCCAGAAGAGGCTCCAAAGTCTTCCTCCTATCCGGCAAGAAGAGGACATCCGGACCGGCAAACATCTTCTCCAAGCGGCATCTTCGATCTTCTTCCATCCGGAGCGAAGCAGCAGGATCCTGAAGACCTCCAGCGCGGAACATCCATCCGGACCGACGACTGAACGACGAATGACTGTTCCTTTAAGGGACGTCATCCAAGATGGCGTCCCTCGAATTCCGATTGGCTGATAGGATTCTATCAGCCAATCGGAATTAAGGTAGGAATTTTCTGATTGGCTGATGGAATCAGCCAATCAGAATCAAGTTCAATCCGATTGGCTGATCCAATCAGCCAATCAGATTGAGCTCGCATTCTATTGGCTGTTCCGATCAGCCAATAGAATGCGAGCTCAATCTGATTGGCTGATTGGATCGGCCAATCGGATTGAACTAGATTCTGATTGGCTGATTCCATCAGCCAATCAGAAAATTCCTACCTTAATTCCGATTGGCTGATAGAATCCTATCAGCCAATCGGAATTCGAGGGACGCCATCTTGGATGACGTCCCTTAAAGGAACAGTCATTCGTCGTTCAGTCGTCGGTCCGGATGGATGTTCCGCGCTGGAGGTCTTCAGGATCCTGCCGCTTCGATCCGGATGGAAGAAGATCGAAGATGCCGCTTGGAGAAGATGTTTGCCGGTCCGGATGTCCTCTTCTTGCCGGATAGGAGGAAGACTTTGGAGCCTCTTCTGGACCGGATTATGGATCGCCAACCCCCGCTTGGGTTGGATGAAGATCTTGGAGCCAGGACGGATCGGTGATACCTGGATGGTGAAGACAAGGTAGGAAGATCTTCAGGGGCTTAGTGTTAGGTTTATTTAAGGGGGGTTTGGGTTAGATTAGGGGTATGTGGGTGGTGGGTTGTAATGTTGGGGGGGGGGGTATTGTATGTTTTTTTTTACAGGCAAAAGAGCTGAAATTCTTGGGGCATGCCCCGCAAAGGGCCCTGTTCAGGGCTGGTAAGGTAAAAGAGCTTGTAACTTTTTTAATTTAGAATAGGGTAGGGAATTTTTTATTTTGGGGGGCTTTGTTATTTTATTAGGGGGCTTAGAGTAGGTGTAATTAGTTTAAAATTGTTGTAATATTTTTCTTATGTTTGTAAATATTTTTTTATTTTCTGTAACTTAGTTCTTTTTTATTTTTTGTACTTTAGCTAGCTTATTTAATTATATTTATTTGTAGGAATTGTGTTTAATTAATTTATTGATAGTGTAGTGTTAGGTTAATTGTAGGTAATTGTAGGTAGTTTATTTAATTATTTTATTGATAGGGTAGTGTTAGGTTTAATTATAACTTAGGTTAGGATTTATTTTACAGGTAAATTTGTTATTATTTTAACTAGGTAACTATTAAATAGTTCTTAACTATTTAATAGCTATTTTACCTGGTTAAAATAATAACAAAGTTGCCTGTAAAATAAATATCAATCCTAAAATAGCTATAATATACTTATAATTTATATTGTAGCTATATTAGGATTTATTTTACAGGTAAGTATTTAGCTTTAAATAGGAATAATTTATTTAATAAGAGTTAATTTATTTCGTTAGATAAAAATTATATTTAACTTAGGGGGGTGTTAGTGTTAGGGTTAGACTTAGCTTTAGGGGTTAATACATTTATTAGAATAGCGGTGAGCTCCGGTCGTCAGATTAGGGGTTAATAATTGAAGTTAGGTGTCGGCGATGTTAGGGAGGGCAGATTAGGGGTTAATACTATTTATGATAGGGTTAGTGAGGCGGATTAGGGGTTAATACATTTATTATAGTAGCGCTCAGGTCCGCTCGGCAGATTAGGGGTTAATAAGTGTAGGCAGGTGTCGGCGACGTTGAGGGGGGCAGATTAGGGGTTAATAAATATAATATAGGGGTCGGCGATGTTAGGGCAGCAGATTAGGGGTACATAGGGATAACGTAGGTGGCGGCGATTTGCGGTCGGAAGATTAGGGGTTAATTATTTTAAGTAGCTGGCGGCGACGTTGTGGGGGGCAAGTTAGGGGTTAATAAATGTAATACAGGGGTCGGCGGGGTTAGGGGCAGCAGATTAGGGGTACATAAGTATAACGTAGGTGGCGGTCGGCAGATTAGGGGTTAAAAATTTTAATCGAGTGGCGGCGGTGTGGGGGGACCTCGGTTTAGGGGTACATAGGTAGTTTATGGGTGTTAGTGTACTTTAGGGTACAGTAGTTAAGAGCTTTATAAACCGGCGTTAGCCAGAAAGCTCTTAACTCCTGCTATTTTCAGGCGGCTGGAGTTTTGTCGTTAGAGCTCTAACGCTCACTTCAGAAACGACTCTAAATACCAGCGTTAGAAAGATCCCATTGAAAAGATAGGATACGCAAATGGCGTAGGGGGATCTGCGGTATGGAAAAGTCGTGGCTGAAAAGTGAGCGTTAGACCCTTTAATCACTGACTCCAAATACCAGCGGGCGGCCAAAACCAGCGTTAGGAGCCTCTAACGCTGGTTTTGACGGCTACCGCCGAACTCCAAATCTAGGCCTCTGAAAATAGAAGAATTTGGATAAGCTTCCTCAGTTTTTCATCTGTTTAGGAATCAATCTAATCTCAACAAGATGGCCTTATTGATCCAACTAGACCAAGTTGGTTTAAATTCAAGAAAATATATTGTATACCATGCAGCAGTGAATGTACAATAAAGCTAATTTACTTTAACGCGACATCAACTTTTAAAAGAAGTAGGTTAGCATTATTGTTTCACTCTTATTAACTAGTATTATTATTATCATGTATTTATAAAGGGCCAGCAGATTACGCAGCGCTATACAAAGAATAAAAACATTACAGGGATACAGTAATACACAAACAAGTGCAGTAGGGGTAAAAAGCAGTTGTAGGTGCAATAATTGAGTTATACAAAAGGAGAGGAGTGCCCTGCCCTGCCCTTGAGCACAATCAGTAGTAGTTAACTTTAAATACAAAGTGGCCTACAGGTAGAGAGGCTTTCAAGCTTACAATCTAAAGGAGAGGGAATGGACACAGAAGGTGAGGGAGAAGGGAAATAAGTCTGATATAAGGCAGGGTAAACTGAGAGTAAGTGATGATATATGGAAATGTAAAATATTTATAGGGAAATGTAAAAAAGTGTATGGTGACATAGCAAAAGAGATTTTGAAAAGTGTAAAAGAATGGGGTAAAATGTCAGTACAAAGGCTGTGAGTCTGAAGTGGTTTCTTTATCCTGGATTATTATTGACAGCTGCACATAATTACTGTTAGAAGGTATGTGTATATATTAAGGTAAACACTAGGGTGGGATGGTGGTGGGAAGGGACTGGAGGGCTAGTGCTTGCAAATCTCTGGAATCTGATGTTAGGCTTTGCAAATCTGATGTTAGGTGTGAGTCTTGTAAAATATTTTTTTTTTCAAATCTCTGGAATCTGATGTTAGGCTTTGCAAATCTGATGTTAGGTGTGAATCTTGTAAAATGTTTTTTTTTTTTTTCAAATCTCTGGAATCTGATGTTAGGCTTTGCAAATCTGATGTTAGGTGTGAGTCTTGTAAAATGTTTTTTTTTTTTCAAATCTCTGGAATCTGATGTTAGGCTTTGCAAATCTGATGTTAGGTGTGAATCTTGTAAAATGTTTTTTTTTTCTTCAAATCTCTGGAATCTGATGTTAGGCTTTGCAAATCTGATGTTAGGTGTGAGTCTTGTAAAATGTTTTTTTTTTTCAAATCTCTGGAATCTGATGTTAGGCTTTGCAAATCTGATGTTAGGTGTGAATCTTGTAAAATGTTTTTTTTTTTCAAATCTCTGGAATCTGATGTTAGGCTTTGCAAATCTGATGTTAGGTGTGAATCTTGTAAAATGTTTTGTTTCTCTTGTTAAGTGTAGTCAGTCCACGGGTCATCCATTACTTATGGAATATATCTCTTCCTAACAGGAAGCTGCAAGAGGATCACCCAAGCAGAGCTGCTATATAGCTCCTCCCCTCACATGTCATATTCAGTCATTCTCTTGCAGCCTAACTAAAGATAGGTCGCTGTGAGAGGTCTGTGGTGTTTTTTAACTTAGTTTATTTCTACAATCAAAAGTTTGTTATTTTAAATGGCACCGGAGTGTGCTGTTTATTCTCAGGCAGCATTAGAAGAAGAATCTGCCTGCGTTTTCTATGATCTTAGCAGACATAACTAAGATCCACTGGCTGTTCTCTTCTGAGGAGAGAGGTAACTTCAGAGAAGGGGAATAGCATGCAGGGCCCCCCTGCAAATGAGGTATGTGCAGTAAATTATTTTTCTGAGGAATGGAATTGACTGAGAAAATACTGCTGATACTAATGTAAAGTAAGTTCAGCCTTAAATGCAGTGATAGCGACTGGTATTAGGCTGATGAGTGTGTGTACACTGAATGTATTTTTCTAAGAAATGGAATTGACTCTGAAAATACTGTTAATACTGAAATAATGTATGAGCCTTAACTGCAGTAAAAGCGACTGGTAGCAGGCTTATTAATAACAATTCATAACTTTTCAAATGTATGTTTAAAATGTTTACTGGCATGTTAATCGTTTTTTGTGAGGTACTTGGTGATAAAAACTTATTGGGGCATGATTTTTACCACATGGCCATCTTTGTTTTCTGCATAGAAAGGTGAACGTGGAAAAGAGTTCTCTATTACCACTTACAAGAGTTCCCTTTCTAGGGACTCTTATAGATTCTGTAGAGATGAAAATTTACCTGACAGAGGCCAGGTTATCAAAACTTCTAAATGCTTGCCGTGTCCTTCATTCCATTCAACACCCGTCAGTAGCTCAGTGCATGGAAGTAATCGGCTTAATGGTAGCGGCAATGGACATAGTACCATTTGCGCGCCTGCATCTCAGACCGCTGCAATTGTGCATGCTAAGTCAGTGGAACGGGGATTACTCAGATTTGTCCCCCCTACTAAATCTGGATCAAGAGACCAGAGATTCTCTTCTATGGTGGCTTTCTCGGCCACATCTGTCCAAGGGGATGACCTTTCGCAGGCCAGATTGGACGATTGTAACAACAGACGCCAGCCTTCTAGGCTGGGGCACAGTCTGGAACTCCCTGAAAGCTCAGGGATTATGGACTCAGGAGGAGAAACTCCTCCCAATAAATATTCTGGAATTAAGAGCAATATTCAATGCTCTCCTAGCTTGGCCTCAGTTAGCAACTCTGAGGTTCATCAGATTTCAGTCGGACAACATCACGACTGTGGCTTACATCAACCATCAAGGGGGAACCAGAAGTTCCCTAGCGATGTTGGAAGTCTCAAAGATAATTCGCTGGGCAGAGTCTCACTCTTGCCACCTGTCAGCGATTTACATCCCAGGCATGGAGAAATGGGAGGTGGATTTTCTAAGTCGCCAGACTTTTCATCCGGGGGAGTGGGAACTTCATCCGGAGGTCTTTGCTCAACTGATTCATCGTTGGGGCAAACCAGATCTGGATCTCATGGCGTCTCGCCAGAACGCCAAGCTTCCTTGTTACGGATCCAGGTCCAGGGACCAGGGAGCGGTGCTGATAGATGCTCTGACAGCCCCTTGGGTCTTCAACATGTCTTATGTGTTTCCACCATTCCCGATGCTTCCTCGTTTGATTGCCAAGATCAAACAGGAGAGAGCTTCGGTGATTCTGATAGCGCCTGCGTCGCCACGCAGGACCTGGTATGCAGACCTAGTGGACATGTCGTCCTGTCCACCGTACCGTGGTCTCTGCCTCTGAGACAGGACCTTCTAATTCAGGGTCCTTTCAACCATCCAAATCTAATTTCTCTGAGGCTGACTGCATGGAGATTGAACGCTTGATTCTATCAAAGCGTGGCTTCTCGGAGTCGGTTATTGATACCTTAATACAGGCTAGGAAGCCTGTTACCAAAAAAAATTACCATAAGATATGGCGTAAATATTTATATTGGTGCGAATCCAAGAGTTACTCATGGAGTAAGGTTAGGATTCCTAGGATATTGTCCTTTCTACAAGAGGGTTTAGAAAAGGGCTTATCTGCTAGTTCATTAAAGGGACAGATTTCTGCTCTGTCTATTCTTCTACACAAACGTCTGGCTGAAGTTCCAGACGTTCAGGCTTTTTGTCAGGCTTTAACTAGGATTAAGCCTGTGTTTAAGACTGTTGCTCCACCGTGGAGCTTAAACTTAGTTCTTAATGTTCTTCAAGGCATTCCATTTGAACCCCTTCATTCCATTGATATCAAGCTGTTATCCTGGAAGGTTTTGTTTTTGATGGCTATTTCCTCGGCTCGAAGAGTCTCTGAGTTATCTGCCTTACATTGTGATTCTCCTTATCTGATTTTTCATTCAGACAAGGTAGTTCTGCGTACTAAACCTGGGTTCTTACCTAAGGTAGTTACTAACAGGAATATCAATCAAGAGATTGTTGTTCCATCACTGTGTCCTAACCCTTCTTCAAAGAAGGAACGACTTTTGCATAATCTGGACGTAGTCCGTGCCCTGAAGTTCTATTTGCAGGCAACTAAAGATTTTCGTCAAACTTCTTCCCTGTTTGTCATTTACTCTGGACAGAGAAGAGGTCAAAAGGCTTCGGCTACCTCTCTCTCTTTTTGGCTTCGTAGCATAATACGTTTAGCCTATGAGACTGCTGGACAGCAGCCTCCTGAAAGGATTACAGCTCATTCTACTAGAGCTGTGGCTTCCACCTGGGCCTTTAAAAGTGAGGCCTCTGTTGAACAGATTTGCAAGGCTGCGACTTGGTCTTCGCTTCACACCTTTTCAAAATTTTACAAATTTGACACTTTTGCTTCTTCGGAGGCTATTTTTGGGAGAAAGGTACTTCAGGCAGTGGTTCCTTGTGTTTAATGTTCCTGCCTTGTCCCTCCCTTCATCCGTGTACTTTAGCTTTGGTATTGGTATTCCATAAGTAATGGATGACCCGTGGACTGACTACACTTAACAAGAGAAAACATAATTTATGCTTACCTGATAAATTTATTTCTCTTGTAGTGTAGTCAGTCCACGGCCCGCCCTGTCTTTAAGGCAGATCTAAATTTTAATTAAACTCCAGTCACCACTGCACCCTATGGTTTCTCCTTTCTCGTCTGCTTTGGTCGAATGACTGAATATGACATGTGAGGGGAGGAGCTATATAGCAGCTCTGCTTGGGTGATCCTCTTGCAGCTTCCTGTTAGGAAGAGATATATTCCATAAGTAATGGATGACCCGTGGACTGACTACACTACAAGAGAAATAAATTTATCAGGTAAGCATAAATTATGTTTTTTTTTCCAAATCTCTAGAATCTGATGTTAGGCTTTGCAAATCTGATGTTAGGTGTGAGTCTTGTAAAATGTTTTTTTTTTTTTTCAAATCTCTGGAATCTGATGTTAGGCTTTGCAAATCTGATGTTAGGTGTGAGTCTTGTAAAATGTTTTGTTTTTTTTCAAATCTCTGGAATCTGATGTTAGGCTTTGCAAATCTGATGTTAGGTGTGAGTCTTGTAAAATGTTTTTTTCAAATCTCTGGAGTCTGTTAGGCTTTGCAAATCTGATGTTAGGTGTGAGTCTTGTAAAATGTTTTTTTCAAATCTCTGGAGTCTGTTAGGCTTTGCAAATCTGATGTTAGTTGTGAGTCTGTGGAAAGAGAAAGAGGGTAGACATGCCTGGTGAGAATGTTTAATGGAGGAGGAGTGGCTTGAAGCACAGCAGGGTGGGTGAAAAGGTTTGGAAACAAAGTTTGGAGAATAAAACATTGGAATATTACAATGATATTTAAAAGTAATTCCATGATAGCCCAACAGAAAAAAGAAATAGTTGCACTCAGTGTCTTGATTGGAGAGAGACCAGTCAGGTGACTTACCTTTTAAAATGTTTTTTTTTTTTTTTCAAATCTCTTGCAAATCTGATGTTAGGTGTGAGTCTTGTATTATATTATTTTTCACATCTATTTTTTCTTAATAGGTATGTAATCAAGTCCATTGTACCTGTATCCACCCAAAAACAGGACTCTGCACAGATGGCTTTCTGCTTACTTTGTTTTAACCACTGATTACTGCCCTAATATTTTGATAACACTGGGAAATATTTAGGAGAGTTCTTCAGATTAGAAGTGAAGATTTCTACATAAGGAGCTTTGAACCATAATCTTTATCCTTTCTAGGTTGATTATCTGAAGTTATTTTTATTCCTTGTCAGTGAGCAAAATTACAAATAAAGGGGTTAGTCTGACAGCACTAACAATGTTTTTATCATACTCTACATAAGAGACTATGTAATGATCTCCTTTTTCAACATGATTTAAACATTTTGGGGATAGGCAAGAGACATATCTAGTTCATATGAAGTTATCTAGAGCTTTATTTTGTGAACTGCCTATACTTGAGATTATGGTATAGTTACTTAACAAATACGGCTAGATTTAGAGTTTTGCGGCCAAAGGGGTGTGTTAGCTACGCGTGTTTTTTTTCCCCGCACCTTTTAAACAACGCTGGTATTTAGAGTTCTCTGAAGGGCTGCGTTAGGCTCCAAAAAGGGAGCGTAGAGGCATATTTACCGCCACTTCAACTCTAAATACCAGCGTTGCTTACGGTAGCAGCTAGCTTGAAAAACGTGCTCATGCACGATTCCCCCATAGGAAACAATGGGGCAGTTTGAGCTGAAAAAAACCTAACACCTGCAAAAAAGCAGCGTTCAAATCCTAACGAAGCCCCATTGTTTCCTATGGGGAAACAGTTTCTAAGCCTGCACCTAACACCCTAACATGAACCCCGAGTCTAAACACCCCTAACCTTACACTTATTAACCCCTAATCTGCCGCCCCCGCTATCGCTGACACCTGCATATTATTATTAACCCCTAATCTGCCGCTCCGGACACCACTGCAACCTACATTATCCATATGAACCCCTAATCTGCTGCCCCCAACGTCGCCGACAGCTACATTATATTTATTAACCCCTAATCTGCCCCCCCCCAACGTCACTGCTACCTTACCTACACTTATTAACCCCTAATCTTCCGACCGGACCTCGCCGCCACAATAATAAATGTAACGGATGGAAGAAGATAGAAGATGCCACCTGGATGAAGACTTTGGACCCTCTGGAGGACCTCTTCTTTCCAGATAGGATGAAGACTTCGGACCCTCTTCTGGACCTCTTCTTGCCGGATAGGATGAAGACTTTGGACCCTCTTCTGGACGGATTGGTGATACCCGGCTGGGTGAATACAAGGTAGGGAGATCTTCAGGGGCTTAGTGTTAGGTTTTTTAAGGGGGGTTTGGGTGGGTTATATTAGGGGTATGTGGGTGGTGGGTTGTAATGTTTAGGGGTTAATACATTTATTATAGTCGCGGCAAGGTCCGGTCCACAGATTAGGGGTTAATAAGTGTAGGTAAGGTAGCGGCGATGTTTGGGGGGGAAGATTAGGGGTTAATAAATATTATGTAGGTGTCGGCGATGTTAGGGGCAGCAGATTAGGGGTACTTAGGGATAGTGTAGGTGCGGCGGTGTGCGGTCGGCAAATTAAGGGTTAAAAAAATATATTATAGTGGCGGCGATGTGGGGGGACCTCGGTTTAGGGGTACATAGGTAGTTTATGGGTGTTAGTGTACTTTAGAGCACAGTAGTTAAGAGCTTTTTGAACCGGCGTTAGCCCAGAAAGCTCTTAACTCTTGACTTTTTTCTGCGGCTGGAGTCTTGTCGTTAGAGTTCTAACGCTCACTTCAGCCAAGACTCTAAATACCGGCATTAGGAAGATCCCATTGAAAAGATAGGATACGCAATTGGCGTAAGGGGATCGGCAGTATGGAAAAGTCGCGGCTGGAAAGTGAGCGTTAGACCCTTTCCTGACTGACTCTAAATACCAGCGGGCAGTAAAAACCATTGTTAGGAGCCCTTAACGTTGGTTTTGATGGCTGCCGCAGAACTCTAAATCTAGGCGATAGTTATTTTACCGTTTATGTCAGTTGGGATGTAGCCAAGAGTTGTTATGAACTTTTATCAATATCGCTATTTTATCAATATCTCTTTCTTCAATATTCTCCTTTAAAATCTACAATTGAAATAGTTTGCTAAACCTTTTAGATTAAAAGGTGACTACCCTAAAATATCAAAAAGTGTTACGGTGCTGCAATAGATACAAAACCTATAAAGATAATAATATTATAAACAAATATATTTAATCGGCTATAACATATATCAAAATTTTTCGGTAGACCAACATTGGGGCAGATTACCACTGAAGAGGTATTTATCGCTTCTTCTCGCTGTTAGAAGTAAGCTTTGCAACCTGATTGCATATTCTCAAGTGCGCTAACCTGGCATGAAAATATGTATATTTAACATTCCAATGTTCTTCACATAGAAGATTATTTTCTATTTTTTCATAAATATATATTTCTATATATAGTTGATGGTATTTTGGTACAATATATCTATACATATCTATACATATATATATATATATATATATATATATATATAAATACACTGATATACTGTGTGTGTATATATATATATATATATATATATATATATATATATATATTTATACACAAACTGATATATATATATATATATGTATAATTACTTATAACATATTCTGCTCTGTCCAGTACATTGGAATGTGAACTATTTACAGTAAATACACAATATATTGTATATATAATATTATATATAAATATATATATATATACAAGTATATATATATATCAGACAAAGAAATCCAACGAGCCTTAAATGCAACACATTTATTGTAAATCCACCAGTAAACAAGGTAAAAAACTATTTTTAAACAAACGGCCGACAACCCTCTGCCAGACTAACACGTTTCGGCTGTGAGAGCCTTAATCATAGACCATTATATTTATATACATACACATACATAACATACATATACATATATATATATATCATTGTGGTCAAAGTTTAAGCATACTGGCTCTATGAATGATCACTGTATATATAGACAATGGCGAAATATATGTTCTAAACAAACAAAATTGGCTAAGGCACAATATTTCTGTGAAAATCTGCACAATAATATATCTAACCCTAGAAAGTTTTGGAAACTCATAACTAACTTACAAAATCCACCAATCCACTCCCAACCATCCACTGTCAATGTGGATAACCAAAACCTGCAACTCCCCTTAGAAGTAGCAAATGCCTTTAACAATTATTTTGTCGGATGCTCCACCACCCTGATTGACAAACTAATAAATGGCACGCATCCTGAAGCTACAAATGCGGATCAGGCCCCACTAAAACAGCAAAGACCCAATATAGAGAAGTTCAATTTTAGACCTGTACCCCTCAATGTCATTAAGAAACACCTCAATAATCTAAAAATGAAAAACCAGTCAGGACCTGATCAAATCCCAGCAATGCTGTTGAAGCTCAGTGCGCCGGCAATTGCTAAGCCTGTCACAACCCTAATTAATGAATCCTTGGTGTCTGGATACATACCCAAACTCTGGAAAACTGCAAGAGTAGTGACTATTCATAAAAGTGGAGAGTTAACCTTGGTTTCTAACTATCGCCCTATATCATTGCTCCCAGTATTGTCAAAAATCTTAGAAAAATCCGTCCATACGCAATTATGCGAGTATTATCAACTTTCTAACTATCTGACCCCTGATCAATCAGGTTTTAGACCGAATCACTCCACTACAACTGTCCTCCTAAAAGTTTACAACGACATCCAAACTGGCATGGAACAAGGAGACCTAACTGGAGCTATTTTCCTTGATTTTGCTAAGGCTTTTGACACAGTGGACCATGACATACTACTTCTCAAACTAAAAAACTCTGGTATTGCTGATCGCCCGTTAACCTGGTTTAAATCATATGTACCGGATCGATCACAATATGTCTCTGTTTCTAACAGTGACTCCCTCTCCCAGTCACGTGTAGTGTTCCCCAAGGTTCCATTCTCGGCCCCCTACTATTCACATTATTTATAAATGATTTGCCTAATGTCTGCAAATCCTCAACTGTTCACATGTACACAGACGACACGGTAATCTATGCAAACAAATCTGATCTGCCGCAGTTTGAAGCAGTGCTCCAACACCAGTTCACAGAGGTAGAAAAGTGGATCTCGAAAAACAAAATCTTCCTAAACACTGACAAAACTGTCACAATGATCTTTGGAACGGGACCTAAATTACAAAAATTACAAAATTCCCATCTTCGCATCAAAACAAAATCCAATTGCATGCTGACCGCAGTCCACTCTTTTAAATACTTAGGTATGTTGTTAGACCCCAATCTATCTTTTGGACTCCACATAGAAAAACTTGCCTCTAAACTTTATCCAAAACTAGGTGCCCTGTACAGAAACAAATCCTGCCTCAGCCCTACAGTAAAGGAAAAGATTGTACAGCAAATGCTGATACCTATCTTGGATTATGGGGGCATAGTATATGCACCTGCTCCGCAAACTCACCTTAATAAACTAAATACATTGTATAACTCGTTCTGCTGCTTTGTGCTACAATGTAACTACAGGACCCACCATTGTGACATGCTAAAAGAACTAATCTGGCTGTCACTGGAATCCAGACGCACCCTCCATCTTTCCTGCCTTGTCTTTAAGAGCCTTTCTGGGAAGCTCCCACCCTACCTGAGCAGAATGCTCTCCCCCGCTATTCCCACCTCCTATAACCTCCGATCCAATAACAGCACATTATTTAGCTTGCCTCAATACAAAAAGAAAGCAGCTCGATCCTCCTTTTCCTACAGAGCGCCACAATTATGGAATGACCTCCCTCACACTTTAAAAACTTCCCCAAGCCTAAAATCCTTTAAGAGATCACTCTATACATATCTCAAAACAGAATGCTCCTGTCATGGTTGATTAAATATTTCATACCTGCTCTATGTTAAATGTTTGCATATATTGGGGTCGATCCGATAAAAATCGATGCCCGCAAAAGTCGGCAACGCCAATATTTGCGCGGGTTTGGTATCCTATATACGGCGTAACCTAGAAGTTACGCGCGTATATTTCTGCCGTCGCCTGTAGTTTTTTGGGCCATAGGCAGGTATAATAAACCAGCGCAGTTTGGTATCCAATATACAGCGTAAGGACTTACGTGGCGAAAATGGAAAAATCTTACTCCATTTTCACCTCGCCACAAAAAGCAGCCGTAAGAAGCCTTACGCTGACTATTGGAGCCCCGTAACTCCCTAAACTAGCTGCTAAATAAACCTAACACCTAACGCATGCGCAATGTCTATCTACCTGTCAACCGCGATCTGCTAAATAAAACCTAACACCTAACGCATGCGCAATGTCTATCTACCTGTCAACCGCGATCTGCTAAATATAAACCTAACACCTAACGCATGCGCATTGTCTATCTACCTGTCAACCGCGATCCCCCGCCGCAATCCCTAATAAAGTATTTAACCCCTAAACCGCCGCCATCTACATAAACTAACCCCCTACTGTGAGCCCCTAAAACCGCCACCATCTAACTGATCTATCCCCTACTGTGAGCCCCTAAAACCGCCACCATCTACCTGATCTATCCCCTAATCTGACCCCTTACACCGCCGCCAGCTATATTAATATTATTAACCCCTAATCTAATATCCATAAAGTAATAAGCTCTATTACCAGCCCTTAAAAGGGCCTTTTGCAGGGCTTTGCCCCAAAGTTAACAGCTCTTTTGCCCTATAACCTGCCCTCCCTACTCCGCCGCCACCTATATTAATGGTATTAACCCCTAATGTAAGCCCCTTACACCGCCGCCATCTATATTAAAATTATTAACCCCTAATTTAATCTACCTACCCCGCCACCAGCTATATTATCTATATTAACCCTAAGTATATTATAGTTAATATATTATATATATTAATTATATTAGGGTTAATATAGTTAATATAGTTACTATAGTATTTATATTAACTATATTAACTCTATCTAACCTTAACACCCCTAACTAAATTCTTATTAAATAAATCTAATTTATATTATAAACTAAAATATTCCTATTTAAATCTAAATACTTACCTATAAAATAAACCCTAATATCATGAACTAAGGTTCCTAAAGTATAAATATTAGCTTTGTAGCTAATTCCTATTATTCAGCTCATATAGCTTTTAATGAGTGAAGCAATAGGAGTTAGCAAAATAATGTTAGTAAATGAATAGTTGTGGAAAGATTCCTAAATACTCAAATATATCACTAGAGTGATAGTGAAATATAAGATTAGCCCACAAAGATATAGGTTGATACTAAAGGGTTAATTGCAGCACAGATCAGTTTAACAGACACATAGACACTCCAGAGAGAAATATTGGTAACGTAGTGGACAATGGGGTAACTTGACAGTTCCGTTATGACAGATTAGAGTTTCAGGTTAGCGTTACTTATAGGAGCTATTAGTTGTAGAACTTACTTGGAAGTAATCCAGGGTGAAGCGTTCAACCTAGGAGATTGCTGAGGTAAGCGGTACTGAAACAGCTGGGAAGCGTGTGAGCTATACAAGCAGAGCGCCGTCTGGCTCTGTGACAGAAACACAGCAGGGAAGCTGCAGGGAAGCGTGTGCCGCGTAGGATCTGGATCAGTGTCTGATAGTGTGGTAGCGACTCAGTCGGGAGTCGGAGGTGGATGACGTCAGGAGTTCCAGCTTTAGGGCCAAAGGAAACGGAGATCCGTAGACTTGAATACTGAATGAGTAATACTGAGATTTCAGTTAGATGTGCAGGTAAGTAATTTAGCAAAGACTGAATAAGGCTTGAAAGGGATTAGTACGTGAGAACAAAGAGAACAGTCTGGTTCACAACTTCAATAATCAAGCAACAAACAGGTGTTGCTGATAGTCATTTATAGGGTAAGAATAAAGGTGGACAGCAGGGATTTAAGGTGGAATCATGACAGATCCCCCCTCTCAAGGTGACCCTCCTGGGTTCACCGATCCAGGCTTAGAAGGGTAACGAAGATGGAACTCACGTAGTAGATCAGGGGCGTGAATATCTCGCCGGGGTATCCAGGAATCCTCTTCGGGACCATATCCAGTCCATCGAACCAGATATTCCACCCTTCTCCAACGGTTGCGGGAGTCTAAGATCTTTTCAACTTCAAACTCAGACTGGTCAGCACACAAAGTTGCATCAGAGACATCGTCCGTAGGCTGTGAATCCGAATGTCCAGAGCAAGGTTTCAAGAGAGACACATGAAAAGATGGGTGAATCCTCAGATTTCCAGGTAAATGGAGAACAACCGCATTGGGATTAAGGACTTTCTTTATCTTAAAAGGACCAATAAATTGGTTAGCCAATTTTTTGCAGGGGACCTTAAGCTTCAGGTTCTTTGTAGATAACCATACTCGATCACCAGGTACATACGGAGGGGGGAGTGCATGTTTCTTGTCGAAGTAAAGTTTTTGTTTGTCTTTTGCATTCTCCAAATGTTTTTTCAATATAGGTAATGAATTTTTCAATTCAGTAAAGTATTCAATGTGGTGAGGTAGAGGTGGTGTTAGTGGTGGGTATCGTTCTCGGATGATATCCATAGGAGGCATAAAATGGTGACATTTTAGTTGAGGTATTGATCGAATTATTATAGGAGAACTCAGCCATCGGAAGCCAGTCAGACCAATCATCTTGGACTTGTGAAATGTAGCACCTGAGGTACTGTTCTAACGTTTGGTTTAGACGTTCTGTTAAACCATTCGATTGTGGGTGAAAGGCTGTTGTGAATCTGGGGGAGATCTTCATTAGACGACACAATTCCCTCCAGAATCTGGAGGTGAATTGTGTTCCCCAATCTGTTACAATCGAAAGGGGTAGACCATGTAATTTAACGATATGTGAGATGAAAAAGTTAGCGGTGGTTGTAGCAGTGGGTATCTTCTTCAAGGGGATGAAATGTCCCATACGGGTGAGATGATCAACAACTACTAAGATACAGGTGTAATTCCTTGATGGTGGCAGTTCTACAATGAAGTCCATTGATATCATGTGCCAAGGAGTGTCAGGAATGGGTAGAGGGGTCAACAATCCGAATGGTTTATGAGGTATTTGTTTGTTTCAGGAGAAAACTTGGCAGTCTGTGATATGGTTACATACATCTTGCTTCATCTTTGGCCACCAATATTCTCTATTCAACAATTCGAGGGTTTTGGTAATACCTGGATGTCCTGATAGAGGGTTATCATGGTAATGATGGAGTAACTCTTTTCTTAGTGTTGGTGGTACATACAAAAGTTTGTCATAGTGAAATAAACCGGACTTCAATTCTTTGGTACATATCGTGGGAATGTTAGGGTCAATGCGTTGAGCAGTTAGTAGATCAGAATGGAATGACGTAATAGATGCTAGGAATTTGTGAGAGGGGATGATGTTTTGTGCCACTTCCCTTTCTGGGACACTTTGGAAGGTTCTGGAAAGAGAATCTGCTTGAGTATTTTTGGATCCCGGTCTATAGTGTATCAGAAAGTTAAATCGATCCAGAAAGAGCGACCAGCGGACCTGTCATGAAGATAACATTTTGTTTTTCTTTAGATATTGTAGATTCTTGTGGTCATTCAGAACCAAAAAGGGTTTGAGTGTGCCTTCTAGGATATGTCTCCAGTGTTCCGTAGCGACCTTTATTGCCAGAAGTTCAAGATCGCCCACTGAGTAATTCCTTTCTGCGGGTGTCAAAAATCGTGAATAAAAAGCAACGGGGTGGCGAACTTGTGATCCGACGCGTTGTTGAGATAGAATAGCCCCAACTCCTATATTTGAGGCGTCTACTTCTAAAGTGTAATCCGCATCTGGATCTGGAAGCTGTAAGATTGGAGCTGATGTAAAACACTTTTTCAGGTGTTCAAAAGCTTCTTTTGCTTCGTTTGTCCAACAAAATCTGTTTTTTCCCGTTAATTTAGTTAGGGGTTGAGCAATGGATGAATATCCCTGTATAAATCTTCTGTAGAAGTTGGAGAATCCCAGAAACTTTTGAAGAGACTTTAGACTGGTAGGTGTGGGCCACTCCAAAACAGCTTTTACTTTGTCAGGATCCATTTCTATGCCAATTGGAGAGATGATATAACCCAGGAATTTGATTGTCTTTACATGGAATTGACACTTCTCTGACTTAGCATAAAGGTGATGTTCCCTTAACCTCATTAGGACCCAACCCCAACGTATGTGTTTGATATGGTCAGTCATGGACTTTGAATAAATTAAGATGTCATCTAAATATATCACTACGCAGATGTCTAATAAATCCTTGAAAATCTCATTAATAAAAAATTGGAATGTCACTGGAGCATTCGTCAAACCAAATGGCATAACATTATACTGAAATAAGCCATATTGTGTCTTAAATGCTGTCTTCCACTCATCTCCATTCCTCATACGTATAAGATTATATGCCCCCTTCAAATCTAGTTTGGTAAAGATTTGAGCATCTGTCAATCTTTCTAGAAGTTCGGGGATGAGTGGAAGTGGATATCGGTTTTTCACCGTGATTGTGTTTAAACCCCTATAGTCTATAATCGGGCGTAAAGTGCCATCCTTATTGGTCACAAAAAACATTCCAGCAGCTGCTGGGGAAGTGGAGGAGGAAATAAACCCTTTTCTTAAGTTTTCGTCGAGATATTCTCTAAGGTATTGCAACTCTTTTTTAGACATAGGATATATCTTACCAAAAGGTATGGTGGTGTTAGGCTTCGTGTCTATTGGGCAATCAAATGGCCTATGAGGTGGTAGATTTTCTGCCTCTTTGAGGTTAAATACGTCTGAAAATTCAATGTATTCTGTGGGTATTTGAGTCTGTATGTGGTTCAAAGAAAGGATAGGGTAACAAGTAGTGGTACAGTACTTAGATGAGAACTGTATGGTGTTTGTTGCCCAATCTATACTTGGGTTATGTTTCAGTAACCAGAGGAAACCTAAGATAATAGGGTGTATAGAGTTAGGTAGTATATTGAATGTAATATATTCAGTATGCCCATTACCTGATGTGGTGAGTAGCGGAATGGTGTGGTGTGTTATTGGACCTTTTAAATGAGTGGATCCATCAATAACTTTTACATGCACAGGAAATTGCTTTGACACACTAGGGCCTAGATTTAGAGTTCGGCGGTAGCCGTCAAAACCAGCGTTAGAGGCTCCTAACGCTGGTTTTGGCCGCCCGCTGGTATTTGGAGTCAGTGATTAAAGGGTCTAACGCTCACTTTTCAGCCGCGACTTTTCCATACCGCAGATCCCCCTACGCCATTTGCGTAGCCTATCTTTTCAATGGGATCTTCCTAACGCCGGTATTTAGAGTCGTTTCTGCAGTGAGCGTTAGAGCTCTAATGACAAGATTCCAGCCGCCTGAAAATAGCAGGAGTTAAGAGCTTTCTGGCTAACGCCGGTTTATAAAGCTCTTAACTACTGTACCCTAAAGTACACTAACACCCATAAACTACCTATGTACCCCTAAACCGAGGTCCCCCCACATCGCCGCCACTCGATTAAAATTTTTAACCCCTAATCTGCCGACCGCCACCTACGTTATACTTATGTACCCCTAATCTGCTGCCCCTAACACCGCCGACCCCTGTATTATATCTATTAACCCCTAACTTGCCCCCCACAACGTCGCCGCAAGCTACTTAAAATAATTAACCCCTAATCTTCCGACCGCAAATCGCCGCCACCTACGTTATCCCTATGTACCCCTAATCTGCTACCCCTAACATCGCCGACCCCTATGTTATATTTATTAACCCCTAATCTGCCCCCCTCAACGTCGCCGACACCTACCTACACTTATTAACCCCTAATCTGCCGAGCGGACCTGAGCGCTACTATAATAAAGTTATTAACCCCTAATCCGCCTCACTAACCCTATCATAAATAGTATTAACCCCTAATCTGCCCTCCCTAACATCGCCGACACCTACCTTCAATTATTAACCCCTAATCTGCCGACCGGAGCTCACCGCTATTCTAATAAATGTATTAACCCCTAAAGCTAAGTCTAACCCTAACACTAACACCCCCCTAAGTTAAATATAATTTTTATCTAACGAAATAAATTAACTCTTATTAAATAAATAATTCCTATTTAAAGCTAAATACTTACCTGTAAAATACATCCTAATATAGCTACAATATAAATTATAATTATATTATAGCTATTTTAGGATTAATATTTATTTTACAGGCAACTTTGTAATTATTTTAACCAGGTACAATAGCTATTAAATAGTTAAGAACTATTTAATAGTTACCTAGTTAAAATAATAACAAATTTACCTGTAAAATAAATCCTAACCTAAGATATAATTAAACCTAACACTACCCTATCAATAAAATAATTAAATAAACTACCTACAATTACCTACAATTAACCTAACACTACACTATCAATAAATTAATTAAACACAATTGCTACAAATAAATACAATTAAATAAACTATCTAAAGTACAAAAAATAAAAAAGAACTAAGTTACAGAAAATAATAAAATATTTACAAACATAAGAAAAATATTACAACAATTTTAAACTAATTACACCTACTCTAAGCCCCCTAATAAAATAACAAAGCCCCCCAAAATAAAAAATTCCCTACCCTATTCTAAAATACAAATATTACAAGCTCTTTTACCTTACCAGCCCTGAACAGGGCCCTTTGCGGGGCATGCCCCAAGAATTTCAGCTCTTTTGCCTGTAAAAAAAAACATACAATACCCCCCCCCCCAACATTACAACCCACCACCCACATACCCCTAATCTAACCCAAACCCCCCTTAAATAAACCTAACACTAATCCCCTGAAGATCTTCCTACCTTGTCTTCACCATACCAGGTTCACCGATCCGTCCTGGCTCCAAGATCTTCATCCAACCCAAGCGGGGGTTGGCGATCCATAATCCGGTGCTCCAAAGTCTTCCTCCTATCCGGCAAGAAGAGGACATCCGGACCGGCAAACATCTTCTCCAAGCGGCATCTTCTATCTTCTTCCATCCGATGACGACCGGCTCCATCTTGAAGACCTCCAGCGCGGATCCATCCTCTTCTTCCGACGACTAGACGACGAATGACGGTTCCTTTAAGGGACGTCATCCAAGATGGCGTCCCTCGAATTCCGATTGGCTGATAGGATTCTATCAGCCAATCGGAATTAAGGTAGGAATTTTCTGATTGGCTGATGGAATCAGCCAATCAGAATATAGTTCAATCCGATTGGCTGATCCAATCAGCCAATCAGATTGAGCTCGCATTCTATTGGCTGATCGGAACAGCCAATAGAATGCGAGCTCAATCTGATTGGCTGATTGGATCAGCCAATCGGATTGAACTATATTCTGATTGGCTGATTCCATCAGCCAATCAGAAAATTCCTACCTTAATTCCGATTGGCTGATAGAATCCTATCAGCCAATCGGAATTCGAGGGACGCCATCTTGGATGACGTCCCTTAAAGGAACCGTCATTCGTCGTCTAGTCGTCGGAAGAAGAGGATGGATCCGCGCTGGAGGTCTTCAAGATGGAGCCGGTCGTCATCGGATGGAAGAAGATAGAAGATGCCGCTTGGAGAAGATGTTTGCCGGTCCGGATGTCCTCTTCTTGCCGGATAGGAGGAAGACTTTGGACCCTCTTCTGGACTTCTTCAGTGGATGTCTAGCCCCCGCTTGGGTTGGATGAAGATCTTGGAGCCAGGACGGATCGGTGAACCTGGCATGGTGAAGACAAGGTAGGAAGATCATCAGGGGGGTAGTGTTAGGTTTATTTAAGGGGGGTTTGGGTTAGATTAGGGGTATGTGGGTGGTGGGTTGTAATGTTGGGGGGGGGGTATTGTATGTTTTTTTTTACAGGCAAAAGAGCTGAAATTCTTGGGGCATGCCCCGCAAAGGGCCCTGTTCAGGGCTGGTAAGGTAAAAGAGCTTGTAATATTTGTATTTTAGAATAGGGTAGGGAATTTTTTATTTTGGGGGGCTTTGTTATTTTATTAGGGGGCTTAGAGTAGGTGTAATTAGTTTAAAATTGTTGTAATATTTTTCTTATGTTTGTAAATATTTTATTATTTTCTGTAACTTAGTTCTTTTTTATTTTTTGTACTTTAGATAGTTTATTTAATTGTATTTATTTGTAGCAATTGTGTTTAATTAATTTATTGATAGTGTAGTGTTAGGTTAATTGTAGGTAATTGTAGGTAGTTTATTTAATTATTTTATTGATAGGGTAGTGTTAGGTTTAATTATATCTTAGGTTAGGATTTATTTTACAGGTAAATTTGTTATTATTTTAACTAGGTAACTATTAAATAGTTCTTAACTATTTAATAGCTATTGTACCTGGTTAAAATAATTACAAAGTTGCCTGTAAAATAAATATTAATCCTAAAATAGCTATAATATAATTATAATTTATATTGTAGCTATATTAGGATTTATTTTACAGGTAAGTATTTAGCTTTAAATAGGAATCATTTATTTAATAAGAGTTAATTTATTTCGTTAGATAAAAATTATATTTAACTTAGGGGGGTGTTAGTGTTAGGGTTAGACTTAGCTTTAGGGGTTAATACATTTATTAGAATAGCGGTGAGCTCCGGTCGGCAGATTAGGGGTTAATAATTGAAGGTAGGTGTCGGCGATGTTAGGGAGGGCAGATTAGGGGTTAATACTATTTATGATAGGGTTAGTGAGGCGGATTAGGGGTTAATAACTTTATTATAGTAGCGCTCAGGTCCGCTCGGCAGATTAGGGGTTAATAAGTGTAGGCAGGTGTCGGCGACGTTGTGGGGGGCAGATTAGGGGTTAATAAATATAACATAGGGGTCGGCGATGTTAGGGCAGCAGATTAGGGGTACATAGGGATAACGTAGGTGGCGGCGGTTTACGGAGCGGCAGATTAGGGGTTAAAAGTGTAATGCAGGGGTCAGCGATAGCGGGGGCGGCAGATTAGGGGTTAATAAGTGTAAGGTTAGGGGTGTTTAGACTCGGGGTACATGTTAGAGTGTTAGGTGCAGACGTAGGAAGTGTTTCCCCATAGGAAACAATGGGGCTGCGTTAAGAGCTGAACGCTGCTTTTTTGCAGGTGTTAGGTTTTTTTTCAGCTCAAACTGCCCCATTGTTTCCTATGGGAGAATCGTGCACAAGCACGTTTTTGAGGCCGGCCGCGTCCGTAAGCAACTCTGGTATCGAGAGTTGCATTTGCGGTAAATATGCTCTACGCTCCTTTTTTGGAGCCTAACGCAGCATTTGTTTGAACTCTCGATACCAGAGTTAAATTTATGGTGCGGCCAGAAAAAAACCCGCGGAGCGTTAACAGCCCTTTTACCGCCGAACTCCAAATCTAGGCCTAGGTATTTTATTTACAGTAACATAAGTTTGATCCATAAACATGCCGAATGCCCCTGAATCGATCATTGCCTCATTCCTGAGAAGATGTTGATCCCACTGCAAAGACAATGAAATGGTTAAGTGTGACATCACTTTAGAATTAATTTGTAGGTTAACAATCAGTATCTTACCCCTCTTTTGGCGCATCAGATTCGGACAAGTGGAAACTGTGTGGTCTTTGTTTCCATAATACATACATAGGTTTAAATTTCTTCTTCGTTGTTTTTCGTATGTTAGTGGACCTTTTATTGTTCTGATTTCCATAGGTACAGGACTTTATTTTCTCTATTTGAGGTGCATGATACTTCTTTGGATAAATGTCAGATGGTATTTTTTCTGCTCGACGTTCCCTGTATCTCCTATCTCCTATCCATTGAGATAGAGATCTTTATGAGAGACTCTAGGGTGTCAGGGAACTCAACACGGGAGAGCTCATCTTTTAAATGTTCAGACAGTCCCAGGCGAAACTGATTGCGTAGAGAGACTGAGTTCCACTGAGACTCCATGGCCCATAACTGGAACTCCGCAACGTAGTCTTCAACGGGTCTTTTACCCTGCTTCAGTGTTCTCAGGTTTTTTTCTTCAGTGAGTTGTGTGTTGCGATCTTCATACAGTAGGGCCATTGCTTTAAAGAATTCTTCCAGAGATCCTAAAATTGGATCATTAACTTCAAAGAATTTATCAGCCCACAACCTGGGTTCACCACTTAAGAATGAGATTACAGTGCATACTTTTACTCTGTCTGAGTAATACGTTTTAGGTTTCATGGAAAACATCAGTAAACAGGCGTTGCGGAACTCACGAAAACGAGTGCGTATTCCTGTAAACACACATGGAGGGTTAATTTTTGGTTCAGGGTGTTCAGCAGCCTTTTGCGTGATAAAGTAATTCATGATACGCTTCAGGGTATTATTTTCATTTTTCAACTCTGTTAATCCCTGAGCTAATATCTCTACCTTCTGGTTTAGACTGGTTATTTCATTAGCCATAGCTGCAGGATCCATAGCTCAGAGTTGAATCCTATTTTTAAGGCTTGATTATTCTATCATGAACTAAGGTTCCTAAAGTATAAATATTAGCTTTGTAGCTAATTCCTATTATTCAGCTCATATAGCTTTTAATGAGTGAAGCAATAGGAGTTAGCAAAATAATGTTAGTAAATGAATAGTTGTGGAAAGATTCCTAAATACTCAAATATATCACTAGAGTGATAGTGAAATATAAGATTAGCCCACAAAGATATAGGTTGTTACTAAAGGTTTAATTGCAGCACAGATCAGTTTAACAGACACATAGACACTCCAGAGAGTAATATTGGTAACGTAGTGGACAATGGGGTAACTTGACAGTTCCGTTATGACAGATTAGAGTTTCAGGTTAGCGTTACTTATAGGAGCTATTAGTTGTAGAACTTACTTGGAAGTAATCCAGGGTGAAGCGTTCAACCTAGGAGATTGCTGAGGTAAGCGGTACTGAAACAGCTGGGAAGCGTGTGAGCTATACAAGCAGAGCGGCGTCTGGCTCTGTGACAGAAACACAGCAGGGAAGCTGCAGGGAAGCGTGTGCTGTGTAGGATTTGGATCAGCGTCTTATAGTGTGGTAGCGACTCAGTCGGTAGTCGGAGGTGGATGACGTCAGGAGTTCCAGCTTTAGGGCCAAAGGAAACGGAGATCCGTAGACTTGAATACTGAATGAGTAATACTGAGATTTCAGTTAGATGTGCAGGTAAGTAATTCAGCAAAGACTGAATAAGGCTTGAAAAGGATTAGTACGTGAGAACAAAGAGAACAGTCTGGTTCACAACTTCAATAATCAAGCAACAAAAAGGTGTTGCTGATAGTCATTTATAGGGTAAGAATAAAGGTGGACAGCTGGGATTTAAGGTGGAATCATGACACCTAAGATAGCTACAATATCATTAATAATTACATTGTAGCTATGTTAGGGTTTATATTTATTTTACAGGTAAATTGTTAATTATTTTAACTAGGTATAATAGCTATTAAATAGTTATTAACTATTTAACAGCTACCAAGTTAAAATAATTACCCAATTACCTGTAAAATAAATCCTAACCTAAGTTACAAATACACCTACACTATCTATAAATTAAATAAACTACAAATATCTATCTAAAAATGCAATTAAATAAACTAAACTAAATTGCAAAAAAACAAACAAACACTAAATTACAAAAAATAAAAAAAAGATTACAAGATTTTTTAAGCTAATTACACCTATTCTAAGCCCCCTAATAAAATAATAAAGCCCCCCAAAATAAAAAAAATTCCCTACCCTATTCTAAATTAAAAAAAGTTCAAAGCTCTTTTACCTTACCAGCCCTTAAAAGGGCCTTTTGTGGGGGCATGCCCCAAAGAAAACTGCTCTTTTGCCTGAAACAAAAACAACAATACCACCCCCCAACATTACAACCCACCACCCACATACCCCTAATCTAACCCAAACCCCCCTTAAATAAACCTAACACTACCCCCCTGAAGATTTCCCTACCTTGTCTTCACCACACCGGGCCGAACTCCTCATCCGATCCGGGCGATGTCTTTATCCAAGCGGCAGCAAAGTCTTCTTCCATCCGGCAGCATCTTCCATCAAGCGGCATCTTCAATCTTCATTCGTCGCTCCTCCGACGCAGAGCATCCATCCCGGCCGACGACTGAACGACGAATGAGGTAACTTTAAATGACGTCATCCAAAATGGCGTCCGTCGAATTCCGATTGGCTGATAGGATTCTATCAGCCAATCGGAATTAAAGTAGAAAAATCTGATTGGCTGATTGAATCAGCCAATCAGATTCAAGTTCAATCCGATTGTCTAAACCAATCAGCCAATCAGATTTTTCTACCTTAATTCCGATTGGCTGATAGAATCCTATCAGCCAATTGGAATTCGACGGACTCCATCTTGGATGACGTCATTTAACGGTACCTCATTCGTCGTTGAGTCGTCGGCCGGGATGGATGCTCCGTGTCGGAGGAGCAACGAATGAAGATTGAAGATGCCGTTTGATGGAAGATGCTGCCGGATGGAAGAAGACTTTTCTGCTGCTTGGATAAAGACATCGCCCGGATCGGATGAGGAGTTCGGCCCGGTGTGGTGAAGACAAGGTAGGGAGATCTTCAGGGGGGTAGTGTTAGGTTTATTTAAGGGGGGTTTGGGTTAAATTAGGGGTATGTGGGTGGTGGGTTGTAATGTTGGGGGGTGGTATTGTGGGGTTTTTTTTGGCAAAAGAGCATTTTTCTTTGGGGCATGCCCCCACAAAAGGCCCTTTTAAGGGCTGGTAAGGTAAAAGAGCTTTGAACTTTTTTCAATTTAGAATAGGGTAGGGAATTTTTTTTATTTTGGGGGGCTTTATTATTTTATTAGGGGGCTTAGAATAGGTGTAATTAGCTTAAAAAATCTTGTAATCTTTTTTTTATTTTTTGTAATTTAGTGGGGTTTTTTTTGTAATTTAGTTTAGTTTATTTAATTGTATTTTTAGATAGATATTTGTAGTTTATTTAATTTATTGATAGTGTAGGTGTATTTGTAACTTAGGTTAGGATTTATTTTACAGGTAATTGGGTAATTATTTTAACTAGGTAGCTATTAAATAGTTAATAACTATTTAATAGCTATTATACCTAGTTAAAATAATTAACAATTTACCTGTAAAATAAATATAAACCCTAACATAGCTACAATGTAATTATTAATTATATTGTAACTATCTTAGGGTTTATTTTATAGGTAAGTATTTAGATTTAAATAGGAATATTTTAATTAATAATATTAATATTAGATTTATTTTAATAAGAGTTTAGTTAGGATGTTAGAGTTAGATAGGGTTATTATACTTAATATATATATAATATAATAACGATACTAACTATATTAACCCTAATATAATTAGGGTTAATATAGTTAATATATATAATATAGTAACTATATTAACTATATTAACCCTAATATAATTAGGGTTAATATAGTTAATATAGCTGGCGGCGGTGTAGGGGAATTAGATTAGGGGTTAATACATTTATTATAGGTGGCCGCGGTGTAGGGGGATGTAGATTGTAGGCAAAAGAGCAGTTTACTTTGTGACAAAGCCCCGCCAAAAGCCCTTTTAAGGGCTGGCAAAAGAGCTGAATTCTTTGGGGCATGCCCCGCAAAAAGCCCTTTTAAGGGCTGGCAAAAGAGCTGTTACTTTGGGGCAATGCTACGCAAAAACCCTTTTCAGGGCTATTTGTAGGGTTAGACTTAGGTTTAGTGGTAGGGATAGTTTAGTATTTTAGGGGTTAAATAATTTAATATAGATGGCGGTGGGGTAGGGGGATTAGATTAGGGGTTAATAATTTTAAAATAGATAGCGGCGGGGTAGGGGCTCACTTTAGGGGGTAGGTAAGGTAGATGGCGGCGGTGTTAGGGGCTCACTTTAGGGGGTTATAGATTTAATATAGCTGGCGGCGGTTTAGGGGTTAATAACTTTATTAGGTTGCGGCGGGGTTTGGGAGCGGCGGTTTAGGGGTTAATACATATTTTATTGTTAGGCTAGTGAGGGGGGATAGCGGATAGAGGGTTAGACATGTCGGGCTATGTTAGGGAGGCGTGTTAGACGTGTCGTGCTATGTTAGGGAGGCGTGTTAGACAGTGCTGGTGATTTCATACTTTAGTCAGGTTTTGTAGGCGCCGGCAGTTTCTAACGTGGTGCAAGTCAATGGCGACGCCAGAAATTTGTACTTGCGCAGATTTCTGGACATCGCTGGTTTATCCGACTTACGGCACGTTAGCATCTGATGGCGTCGCATATTGGATAGCTCAAGATGCGAGCTGAAACTGCGGGCTACGCGGGTTCCCTCGCTTGCGCCGCAAACTACGCCGTATATCGGATCGCGCCCATGGTGTATTATTATTGTTTTTGTATTTTATTGTACCCTATTGTATCAATGCAATGTTTTGTGGTCCCAGGACATACTTGAAAACGAGAAAAATCTCAATGTATCCTTCCTGGTAAAATATTTTATAAATAAATAAATATACATATTTAGACCTTATAGCTTTGAGCCCTTATAAATTATTTGATACCATATGTTTTATATAATAATTTTTATTAGAGTAACTGTACTTTTAAATGTATTTTTGATGTGTTTTGTTACACATCGCGATATCCTGAAATGCGTTAAATTCAATTGCGCTCAAGTATTCATGTTTATGTACAACGTCTTATATGAGCACTACATCTAATGCATGTGTAGAATCCGATACCGCTCGAGAGTAACTTTTAACACCCGATTCGTAGCCCTCACTAAATAGGATAAGAATAAATTGAAATAGAAAATAAAAATGTTCTGGTCTTGTGCTTACAGACATATTTTATTTATAATTACTGAATGGAATGCCATTTTGCTTCATTGCTTTAATTTTAGGGTAAACTTAAATATTCCATTTCACTTTTTAACACATTTCCTTATGTTATCAACGATAGAAACTTTTCTAATGTGAAAAAAATTACACTGCAAACACTTTTGGATGGGAGGGAGATACAGTGTACCCAGAAGACCTGATGTTAAAAACATTGTAATTATGACAATATTTTAAAAAGGGATTCATCTTGTGATCGAGATTGGCTGTGAAATGTTGTATCGGCTACAATCTGTGTTTGAACACAGCTGCCCCAAGAGGTGTTTTACTATACTTCTCTGTGGGAAGCGATGCTTCTCTGGCACTGGCAGAATTTTAAAAGCAGCATCGCCAATTCGCCACCTGCATTGAAGGTGTAATGTAAATTACTATTTTCGCGTGTCAACCCTTAAACTCAACCCCTTTTGTTACAATACGATAGTGAAACTAGGAGATGAATGATAAACCTATAGGAGCTGCGGGATTGTGGGTATATTATACATGTGTATACACTGTATTATGTATATGTATTATATTGTAAAATGTAATAATATGTATCTAAAGTCTTTTCTGGATTTAATTAAAGTGTTTTTAACTTTTGTCATTTTTTTTTTTTTTTTTTAGGAAGAGGATTTCGTATTCCGGATATTAATATTCCATAGAAGACAGTATTCATAAATTTTTCATTTTAACAAAGTGGGTTTTTTATCTTTGCATTGGGTAAAACATGCTTTTTTGGAATTGAATTTTTTTTTTATATTTTATTTTTATAGCCAATATACCTTAACACTGTTCTGAGGGCTCCATGTACGAAGCAGCAACAGCTGCTCTGTAGGCCTTGCTGGGCAGGTTTCACATATGCGAGCCTGCTTCCCGCTATGTTAAAAGCCGTGGTCATTAGACCGCTGCTTCTTACACCCTACCCCATCTCTGAGGTAGCGAGGGAAAAATCACAGCTCGCTCTTGGTGATTGACAGCCCCTTCAGTTGCGCGATTGGTCGAGCGAATGAAGGGGCGGGCATTACACACTGCGATGAGTGTGTAATTATACATATGGGCCAGTGGACAAACAGATCAGCTTCCCATATGTAGCGAAGGTGGGCGGACAGCTTTGCAAGTTGAGAAGATGTCCACCCGCCTGTTAGTATATGGAGCCCTGAATGTATTTTACTTATAATATTATGACCACAATGTTACAAACGTGATTAATATAGAACACGTTACAGTGTTACAGTGCAACCGCAATATGTACAGTGGGGCAAAAAAGTATTTAGTCAGCCACCAATTGTGCAAGTTCTCCCACTTAAGAAGATGAGAGAGGCCTGTAATTTTCATCATAGGTATACCTCAAGTATGAGAGACAAAATGTGGAAACAAATCCAGGCAATCACATTGTCTGATTTGGAAAGAATTTATTTGCAAATTATGGGGGAAAATAAGTATTTGTTCAATATCAAAAGTTCATCTCAATACTTTGTTATATATCGTTTGTTGGCAATGACAGAGGTCAGACGTTTTCTGTAAGTCTTCACAAGGTTGTCACACACTGTTGCTGGTATGTTGGCCCATTCCTGCATGCAGATCTCTTCTAGAGCACTGATGTTTTGGGGCTGTCGCTGGGCAACACGGACTTTCAACTCCCTCCAAAGGTTTTCTATGGGGTTGAGATCTGGAGACTGGCTAGGCCACTCCAGGACCTTGAAATGCTTCTTACGAAGCCACTCCTTCATTGCCCGGGTGGTGTGTTTGGGATTATTGTCATGCTGAAAGACCCAGCCACGTTTCATCTTCAATGCCTTTGCTGATGGAAGGAGGTTTGCACTCAAAATCTCATGATACATGGCGCCGTTCATTCTTTCATGTACGCGGATCAGTTGTCCAGTTCCCTTTGCAGAGAAACAGCCCCAAAGCATGATGTTGCCACCCCCATGCTTCACAGTAGGTATGGTGCTCTTTGGTTGCAACTCAGCATTCTCTCTCCTCCAAACACGACGAGTTGTGTTTCTACCAAACAGTTCTACTTTGGTTTCATCTGACCATATGACATTCTCCCGATCCGCTTCTGGATCATCCTGGCGGCGTAGTGTGTTACTGATGGTAGCCTTTGTTACGTTGGTCCCAGCTCTCTGCAGCTCATTCACTAGGTCCCCCCGTGTGGTTCTGGGATGTTTGCTCATGTTCTTGTGATCATTTTGACCCCACAGGGTGAGATCTTGTGTGGAGCCCCAGATCAGGGGAGATTATCAGTGGTCTTGTATGTCTTCCATTTTCTAATTATTGCTCCCACAGTTGATTTCTTCACACCAAGCTGCTTGCCTATTGCAGATTCAGTCTTCCTAGCCTGGTGCAGGTCTACAATTTTGTTTCTGGTGTCCTTCGACAGCTCTTTGTTCTTCACCATAGTGGAGTTTGGAGTGTGACTGTTTGAGGTTGTGGACAGGTGTCTTTTATACTGATAACAAGTTCAAACAGGTGCCATTAATACAGGTAATGAGTGGAGGACAGAGGAGCCTCTTAAAGAAGAAGATACAGGTCTGTGAGAGCCAGAAATCTTGCTTGTTTGTAGGTGACCAAATACTTATTTTCCACCATAATATGCAAATAAATTATTTCCAAATCAGACAATGTGATTGTCTGGATTTGTTTCCACCTTTTGTCTCTCATAGTTGAGGTATACCTATGATGAAAATTACAGGCCTCTCTCATCTTCTTAAGTGGGATAACTTGCACAATTGGTGGCTGACTAAATACTTTTTTCCCCACTGAACAAGTACAACATGTTCAAAACAGTTTGAACTTATATTGACTATAAAAATAGGTTATTAAAAAAAAGTAAATTCCAAAAACACTTTTTACACAATGCAAAGTTAAAAAAAACACACATTGGTAAAACAAAAAAGCTGTGGCTATTGTGTTTTATGGAATATTAATATCCCAAACATGAAATCTTCCTCAAAAGAAAAATACGTCAAAAGTTAAAAACACATTTATTTCAATAATGAAAAGACTTTACATACATATTAAAACATTTTTCCTTATAATACATACATATAATAAAGTGTATACACGTATAAAATATCCACACAAGCCCCCCCCAGCTCCTATAGGTTTGTTATTATGGTATTATTTTTTTCTTAATTAACATTGTTGATCACAGACTTGAGGGAACATAGCTGGTAGTTTCTAATTCAAAAGATCTAACTTCCATCTTGGGTGTACCTTTTGACCCATATCAGTTTCGCCAGTTTTTCAGTGGTGAAATTTAAATTGTAAAAAATCTGAGGAATGTACAGTGAAACTTTGTTAACATATGTATTATTTTAAATGTTAATTTGACAATTTTTTAATCACGAGGCCCTAAGTGACAGATTTACTTCCCTTACTATATTCCAATTGTCATTCTTATCAGCTCACCATGTGTAGTGTTCTTTCATGGAAATTAAATATATGACTAATTACTCTAATCCTCTGATTATGTCCTATATCCCACATTCTTGAGAAGTAGTCTTGTCACAGTGTGGCAATAGGATTGATTTTAATTGTATATTTGGGACTTGCCTTCTGAGATTAGGAGTGAGACCTTAATATTTAAGATGTCATGTATTGCAGGCTTCATCCGGTCATATGTAGTTCAAGGACATATTGTCTCTGTGGTCTACATTGTTTTTTTCAGGTTTCACTATGTTATAATAAGGTGAGGCCTTTTTGTGTTAAAGATCCATCAACTATAGTCGATTATTGGATCAGTGGAGCCTTAAGTAGAGGTTATTTTTTTTTAATTTGCAAGCATATTCACTTAAGGAATGACTCAACCATTAGTAATACAGATAAGCCATCTGAAATATTATCAGTAAAAGTGAGATATATTTTATTAAAAGGTCATCTTACTTATAACCAGGCTTGTGCATCATTTTAGAATACATTAAAAATCATATTATTGGAGGAATAAAATTCCCTTTACATTTGCTGTGCAATTTTACTCTTTACTAAATGATGAATATATTTATGATCTATATAAAATCTAAAAAGAAAAATGAATGCCTGAACAACAAACAAACTATAACCACCAAAAACAAAGTATATGGAGAAGATGATTTTATCTTCATGATAAAAGTTAACTTATTAAAATAAAGGAATTGAAAGATGTAGATAATTTTGTTCAAGAGCAGACGACACTTGCTGTATAAAGGAAGTTTAACTTCTATTTTTTTGTTATATATTTTAGTTTATACATTGATTTTAGTATGTCGTTAGAATTCATTCAAACATATAGTTCTGATGTATGCTTGAGAATAATGTTTGTGCAGTTTTCTTGTATAAAATAACAATAATAGTGAATTGTTTCATGGGTTTTTATCTAACACATTTGTATTTTGTTATTGCAGATTGGTAAGCAGAACTTTATGAGCTAATTTCTGTAAAGTACATGCAGATGCATCTTATTTAATTCAGATTTTTCAGTTTATGGTAAACACTTTTTGTATGGAGGATTGTAGTCCCAATGACGTGTACTCAGGATATTAGCCAGCAATATATACTGATCCTGAAGCAGCATCTCACATCATTAGTACTAAATACGCTATTTAGTTTGATGTTCCAAGTAAAGTGAAAAGACGCCTGTGTTTTTAAGGGACTAATTGACAGAGGTGTAGAAATACGAAGAAGCTAAACTCAGCATAAAGGCAAAATGAGGGGGAAACTGGGATCCAGCGTTGCTCATTGTAAAACCGTGTTTTCGTGCTACACGTGAATGCGTTAAGTAAGCAGCCTACGGGTCCTTCTCTGCATCAGAAATTCAAATTCACTACAGCTGTCTCATGAATTATTATTTTCTCAATGATAGTTTGCAAGCGCTAAACAAAAAAACAAACAGATGTAAATTTTCAAGCTGGCTTTCGCGCAGTGTAAAACAATAAATATGTACAGTATGAACCACAACTGTGATACACAAACAACAGTTTCAGAGGTTAAATCCAGCTTAATGTCACAAAAAGAATCAGCTACTACACCATCCAAATGCATTAGTTCCTAATTGTAATTTAGAATAGAATTCTTAATCAATAAATGGAAGCCACGGCAGGAAATGACATGTGGCATCCTCTTCCTGTTTTATCTCCGCCCAAATGCTCTCTTCTTCCTGAGGCATATCGGCATCGTAAAACAACAGCTTAGCGGTTTTTCAAGTCGCAATAGATGTGTGAAAAGTCAATTATTGAATCAGTTTATCAAATGTTGCTGAGGAGTAAATTAATTCTTAACGGTTCTTCAATCTCGCTTCATTCATTACTGTTGACATTGAGCAGCCATTGGATATACAAACAGCTTCTGTCAGCAGAAATTAATGAAAGGTGCTCCTGTGTGTCTTCTTGATCTGTTACATTCAAAATAAAAAAGAATATTAATGAAGGTTAAGTGATTGTTTACATTTTTCCACATCCCAACATGCTTAAAATATTTTCTGGAATTTAACATTGTTTTAATTTGGCTAGCAAATAGTAAAAACAAATCTTTTTGCAACATGTCATTCTCCCCCCAAAAAATTATATTGTAAATTGACAGCATATACTTATGAACATCAGTTGGCACCCAAACTGGAGTTTCCATGGGAAGGATACAGGGTTAGATCACAAACCTTTATTAACATTTTATGTAATATTTTTTTCTACAAAATTCACCTTTAAAGTTGATGGGGATTGTTGTAAATAATTTGATAAACCTTTTTAAAGAATTGTGATCCACCCCATAATTTGGTATTATTATTAACCCCCATTTGTGTAAGATTCACCTATTTAAAGTATGTTGGTTATAGTTTTTATATGCACATACACAAGATGTTTTGTTATTAAGTTACATCACTCAAATCACATTTTTAACTTATGAAATTTGTGTACAAATTATACAAAATCATTAGTATGTTCTTTATGATTACAATTGTTTAGATGCACGTTATAATTTAAAACTGACCTAAAATATATTTTTGACGTTATTAAAAAAATGTTATAACTGTGTACTGAGCATACTAATACTCAAGAACTTTAACATTTAAAAAACACAAAAAAAAGATTAAAATGTCCAAGGTGAAGAATTTAAAAAGCCCAAAAACCATTTAAAAAAAAATTAAAATGTATTTTCTGATTCATTGTCTCCATAGAAGATATAAGTGATGTTGAATGCATTTAAAAATAGATAAATGGGTTACAGCTGGGTTGACAAATGGATTGGAATAAACTCAAATTTGGAAATCCTGGATAACACATCCAATTAAGTATAGATTGGAGTCCAGGGCATTATCAGGGTAAACACTAACAATGAATTATATTACATTGTTTTAGAAAAGATTATCAAATGACTGATGTCCAAAAACTGCTATAGGCTTTAATGGTGGCATTTGTAGAAAAATCATTGCATGAGGTTTTCTATAGAAATTAAGTATATCCCATTATTAGTGTGAAAGATTAAGACTCGCAGGCACTGAGATCTATTATAATCTATTAAAAAAAACTCAACAGTGTGGTCTTGCAGGAGTCTGATACTCAGGGATATTCTAGTCCAGAAGAAACACTTTTTTAATGAAGTTCTAAGGGACTCTCTAGCAGCATTCTTCTCCATCAGAAAATACACATCTCACCATTTTTGTATTCTTCTGTGCCAACAGCTTTATTGTGTCTTGACTTTTCTCACAAAATCTCATTTTTAAATTATGAAACTAATGTAAAACATCATCTATTTGCAGTTATGTGTTTCAGCTTTAAAAAAATAGTTAATGATTAAATTATGCAAAATGATATCAGCTTTAAAAAAATAGTTAATGATTAAATTATGCAAAATGATAGGAAAGGGTTAATTGCATGTGTAATGAATTGATGCTATTAGTTAAATGAAATAAAAATATGTCTTTAGACAAATAATTATCTCTGAATTGAATACTTTTTTTCTCATTTTGAATAGACTATTTTAAGTAGAAAAAAAAATATAGCTTCTTATAGTTTTTTGGGAGTTTTGTCATCCTGAAAATCTTTTATCCTGATTTATCTCATACATAGCTTAGGCAAGTTAAAGGGACATTGTACACCAGATTTTTCTTTGCATAAATGTTTTGTAGATGATCCATTTATATAGCCCATCTGGGAGTGTTTTTGCAACAACGCTTAGTTTTGCTTAATTTTTAATAACATGGTGCTGATTTTCAGGCTCCTAACCAAGCTCTAAAGTATCAGATGTTGACTCAAGTCTACAGATTTTTCCTGATCTTGTTTGTGTAATCTGTCTTTCATATGCAGTGAAGGGGAGCGTGTCTGCTCTTCCTGCTTTCTTAGCCCCTTTCAGTGGGTGTCCCAGCCTAACCTCATTAACAGTGCTAAACTGGGAGCTTCTAATAAGTAAGTTTTTAATAGATTTTATATTGGAGTATTAGATTAGTATATGTGCATATTCTTCTTTATAGTAGTGTCTATTACATGCTGTTATATGAAAAATGGTGTATATGGTCCCTTTAACTACAGTCATGTTTCTTATATTAGAACGCCATAGGAAAAAAATCAAGGTTTTTGCAAGACAATCAGACAGATTGTAACCTAAACAATGCTTCCACTTTCTTGGGTGTGGGTGTAGTTACAAACCAGAAAAAGGCTGCTAACACAAAATATATGTTTTGGGGATTCTTAATACTATTGTTCTAGTCCAGGGATGAAGATTAACTAAACTGGGGCCCATCACATCCACATTTAATTTCTTAATTTAGAACCCTCATATGCTCATAATAGGGTGTGAGGCCAGAAGTCCAGGTGTTCCATGATACAGTGGAAAAACTGTTGTATTTTGTGCTTTTTCCACTACACAGTAGAGGTGAGATATAGTTATCCATTGTCTATAAGATACCTGGTTGATTAAATAGAGTTTACTATGGCATGCTTTAGATGACACCAAGCAGGCTATTCACATGACATGATAATGTTAGAAAATACAGTCTTATGTTATTGGAATTAATATAAAAATACATCAATGAGCTTTACCTTGATAAATAATACTAAATTGAACATATAATAACAAACAAGCAGACAATAATAGGCTGAACACAAAAATTTTAACCAATCATGCTGTACTGGGCAATAAATGTCATTAACACACGTATTTAATACTATGTTTAATGCTATAATATAATATGACTGTGGTCCATCGTGATCTCAATAACAGGATTATCTAAATCGGTACCTTTGATGTAACTTTTATGCAGACAATAATGAGATGAATTTGCCTATATTTAAATGTGACAGACCAATACTCAAGTGATCATAAATGGACAACACCTGCATTTGAATATTGAGACATATTATATTATACAGGGAAAAAAAAATGTATTCAATTAAAAAATCAAACAAAATAAAATCTTTATATATATATATTTTTTTTAGATACACATTGGCCTAGATTGCAAGTGGAACACTATTGATAGCTCAGAGTGCGCTATCAATATCTGGACCCTGAGCTAAAAATATTGCACAAACTGATATTACAGGTCAATGGTATTAACCAGGTATTAACCAGAGAATGTTAGCTCAATCAACATTTTTTTAGCACACCCTATATATACTTTCAATGGATAGAGTTGGTCCACATATATACATACGTGCACACATTACATATATACATACATACACACATACAAAGCCACACATACACACACATAGATAGATAGATAGATAATGTATATTAATACCTTTGTGCACTTCCCAGTCCAACATCTTTTCATATACATATCTTTTTTAATCACATTTTTATTAATAAATAAAAATAAATAATAATATAAATTGAAAAATTGTTTAATCGACCGCCAGCTGGGAGGTGTCAATCAACCCGATCGTACTCGATCGGGTTGATTTCCGGCGATTCCTGTCCACCTCATCAGAGCAGACGGACAGGGTTATGGAGCAGCGGTCTTTAGACCGCTGCTTCATAACTGGTGTTTCTGCCGAGTCTGAAGACTCGCCAGAAACACGGCCCTTCAAGCTCCGTTCGGAGCTTGATAAATGGGCCCCTATTTCTTTTAGCGCACATTCAGTTAGAGCTCAAGCTTGAAAGACAGACCTGAGTTTTGTAGTGCCCATATAAGTCTTTTAGGTCAGCAATTTAGCACAACCCATGATCCGACTTCCAGATGTTAGCATGTCTGAGGCTTTTGCTCAAGCACTAAAATTTTACTTGTAACATGGAAGTAGAGATGTAGCTCAATGGATTGTGCTGTAGCGATTTTAGGGCACCATCACACTAACATTGTTATGCTCCACTTGTAATACAAGCCATGATCTTCAAATAAAATTTTACAAATACTAGGTGAATATAATACAACTAGTACTAAAGCCTGTGTACACGGGCCATTTTTTGCAGTACAGCGGTCCCACCCCTTGCTCTCTCCCCCCTCTCTTTTGCTTTCTCTCCCCCCTCTCTTTTGCTTTCTCTCCCCCCTCTCCTTTGTTCTCTGTCTTCCCTCTTTTGCTCTCTCTCCCCTCTTTTGCTCTCTCTCTCCCCTCTTTGGCTCTCTCCCTCCTTTCTTTTGCTCTCTCTCCCGCCTCTTTGGCTCTCCCCCCCCCTCTTTGGCTCTCTCCCCTCTTTTGCTCTCTCTCCTCTTTGGCTCTCTCTCTCCCCCCCTTTGGCTCCCCCCCCTTTGGCTCTCTCCCCCCCCTCTTTGACTTTTACCACTTGTGTAATTAGCTGTCTCTTTAGAATTGTCAAGGTTGTAAACCCAAGTTGTCTTCTTCCTACAGAGTTTACAAATCATGGAGTGTTTTAAGATGACCTGATCAGTTAATTTGTACTCAAGCAAACAGATTTTGAAATCCTTTGGAACATGCTCGGTGAAGTGCACTAAAATAAGTTGAACCTTTGTGGGCACCAAAATGCCACAGAACCATTTGTTAGATTTTTTTTAAGCTCTAATCCTAGCTATGAATTTTTTTGTATGTGGATCTTAAAATCCTAGTTTGTTTTCTTGTTGCTGTAATAAAGAATAGATCACATTAAATAGAGTAGCAATGTGGTGGTAAACAGGGATACTGAAAGTCACATTTGAAAAGTGGTGGTAGACAGATCCCCTGTGTAAATGACTCAATAAAGCTTGATGTTAACTTAACTAAAGGTCCAGTGGGTCCAGTATTATGCTTTGTTTACACTGCACAATATCACCATCATTCTGAAGTAATATCTATTGTCTATTTGCCTTTAAAGGGACAGTCTACACCAGAATTGTTATTGTTTGAAAAGATAAATAATCCCTTTATTACCCATTCCCGAGTTTTGCACAACCAACACAGTTATATAAATACACTTTTTACCTCTGTGATTACCTTGTATCTAAGCCTCTGCAAACTGCCCCCTTATTTCAGTTCTTTTGACAGACATCCATTTTAGCCAATCAGTGCTGGCTCACCTGAACTCCACATTCGTGAGCACAGTGTTATCTATATGACACACATGAACTAACACCCTCTAGTGGTGAAAAACTGTCAAAATGTCCTGAGGGTAGAGGCAGCCTTCAACGCCTTAGAAATTAGCATATGAACCTCCTAGGTTTAGCTTTCAACTATGAATACCAAGAGAACAAAGCAAAATTGGTGATAAAAGTAAATTGGAAAATTGTTTAAAATTACATTCTCTATCTGAATCATGAAAGTTTATTTTGGACTAGACTGTCCCTTTAATGTCAAACACCTCTTCATATTTTTTAGGTAAACTGTGCGGAGTAGGGACTTATGCTTTTTTATTGAAATTGAGATTGTCAAAATGTTCTAATATTCACAGTACACTTTAAACAATCTTAGGGAATTTGTTAATATTTCATAAACAGAATATAAGTATACTATACCATTGTTTTACTGTTTTATCAACATAGGGATTTGGGGCCAAATATGACACTGTGCGCCCGTGATGGCATATTGTTTACACCTTTACCTTGAATCTTCTCACCAGCTCATAACATCTTTTGGTCCAGTGGACAACTGTGTCTCTTTTGTTTTCACTAGACACCTATCTACTCTTCACAGTCCACAGCCATCTGTCTCAGAATTGCTGGGTAGCACAGAAGTGTAACATTTCTAAGACAAACAAATCTGTGTGATTTAAATGTTAACCAATGAAAAGATGATCTACCATCTGCTGTTTTTAGGGTGGAAACCTTCAAAACAACAATGCAAATAAACATGTAATATACATAAATATATGATATTTAATATATTTGTGATGTGTGTGACTGTGAGTGTCATGAAATTCCAAGGGGTGGATAGAGAATGATCACGTGAATTTGTAAAAATGTGTTTGTGTGATGATAAAATGGAACAGTAAGTATGGTTTAACTAACACAGAGATTTGAGAAGCTTGTGTTAGAGTTTTAACTGTGTAGGAGGTAATAATCCACTGCAGTATTAGTGAAGTCTCCATTAACTATTGCAAAAGGACATTAACACTAAATCAATGCTACATATAGTGATGAATTCAAATCAAAGATTAGACATTTTTATATATTGAAGAATAAGTGTATTGTTTTAGTGTCTATAAAGTAACGGGACCACCATATTGCAACCTAAGTTTCCCTAGTTTTAAATGCCTGTATCTATTGTGCTGAGTTAGGGACAGTTCTAAATAATCTGATAAAGTAACAGTTGTACTTGTGTAATATCCCATGAATATAGATAAAGGGTTGAGCTTTGACAATGGAAGGTCCCTCATAGATACACCAGTATGAAATACTCACTAGGACTGTGATACTCCTGTCTCTGTTGTAGTGAAATGACTACGTAGACCAGGATTCCTCCAGAATCATAGCCGGATTCAAATATAATAAAGCCATTGAACTGCAGAACAAGGTCGGCTGGAAATACCATGTGGAGTTCTGAAGGCTCCTAGCTTGTTGAGAGAGTGACAAATATAGCTGCTAACTTACTGATCTGATTGAGAAGGCTGTCTCTACATTGATTATATAAATATTCACTTACTAAAAGTCCTAAAAAATTGCTTGTGTCAACAACCATGTTATAAAATGAGGCCCTTAACAACAAACTTCGTAATGGCAGAATGCCACACCAATATATCTTTATTACCGTTAGAGAAGCTGTTTAGGGGTTTACAAAAGGAAACATTATAGCAAATACCCTGTTGTTTTGCTTAATCCAATTTGATAGCAGGAAAATTGCTGGTTACTGGATGTCTTGGATGGGGTTTTAACACATAAAATAAACATTTGTTTCAGATATCTCTACAAATATGTGTTATTTGTAAAGAAAGTCAGTTTGTTGGAAAGAAAATAAAATCTATTTACTAGCTATTTCTAAGATTTCAAGGTTAAAGGAACATTGTACACTAGATTTTTCTTTGCATAAATGTTTTGTAGATGATCAGTTTATATAGCCCATCTTGGAGTATTTTTGTAACAATGTATATTTTTGCTTATTTTTTTCATAACATTGTGCTGATTTTCAGACTCCTAAACAAGCCCCAAAGTTTTAGATGTATACCGATGTCTACAGATTCAAGCTTGCATTTGCTTGTCTAATGGATCTTTTCATATACAGGGGAGGGGGGAGTGTCTGCTCGTCTTGCTATCCCAGTCCATTTCAGTGGGTGTCCCAGCCTAACCTCATCAAAAGTGCTAAACTGGGAGCTTCTAAGTAAGCTTTTAAAAGTTTTTTTTTTACTGGATTTTTAGATCAGTATCTGTGTATATTCTTCTTTATAGTGGTGTCTATTACATGAAGTTATATGAAAATTGGTGTATACTCTCCCTTTAATTGTTCAAGTAAAAAATAAATATCAAGTTTTTAATCAGAAGGAAACACCTTACCTATGAATAAGAGGCTTACTATTGACAGCAATCAGGGTGTAATTGGTTCTCCTACAGACTAGCACAGAATGTCTCTATTAGCATTCAGTTGTACTGTACTTTTACTTTTTAATTAGAGAGCTTACTCTGCTGATTGTTTGAAATTGACCAAATAAGAGCAGTGATGTTTGAGATGCGCGCAGCACTTTTCTTTCTCTACATGTTTTTATAAGCGTACCCTGCACACAAGTCATCATTAAGTGCTTTTTCCTGTGCAGAGGGAAAGGCTCAATGCTTTGCTGTGACAAGCTTGGCTCTGGTACCTCGAGCAAGCATTTTTCAAGCTTTCAGACCCTTCTGGTGACAGCCTGCTGGGCTGATCCACAGCACTTCAAATGATGGGCTGCTTGTTGTCTGATAACCTTTGTTTTGAGTTAACAGGATGCCTGTGTGTGAATGAGATGTTCCATAGATAAATGATTATCCTGTATACAAATAAATAAAATGCAAATGCAGTTTGTAGCAATGGCTGGGGGGCAAGATGATCCGTCTGTTGTGTTTCTCCATGCCCCCCTACTTGGGTGGGGGCGTTCCTATGCCACCCTGTGTATATGCAAGTGCTCTTTTCTTTTGCCTCAGTTCCAGGAATTGGATGGCTGTGCCAGTATGGCAGTACTGTCACTGTTCAAGGAGCTTCCTGGGGAACAGATGGCATAGGCAAAGAGAAGGAAGGTGCCAACTGCCATCCCACAGGCACTTGGCACCTGCGTTCCAATAAATAACATCCAACCGGCTAATGCTCTGTTTCATCTGAACAAGAGCGCCGCCCGTCCACTGGCAGTGAAAAGGGCCACAAGATCTAAGAGAGGGAGGTGGCTGTGGAAGCATTTTCAGCTTGCAGTCTTTTGGACCATAGCAAAATATTGATTCTTTCTGATCATTACACATTCAAACGCTCCACTCATCCTGTGGTTATAAACAAAAAGGGCTTATTACTAAAGCTGTAAGGCACAATGCAATATGTCACTTTCACGTATCTAGTTCATTTGATGGCACTATTAAAGGAAAGTGGGCACAATTTAAAGGGACACTGTACCCAAAAATTTTATTTTGTGATTCAGATAGAGCATGCAATTTTAAGCAACTTTCTAATTTACTCCTATTATCAATTTTTCTTCGTTCTCTTGCTATCGTTATATGAAAAAGAAGGCATCTAAGCTTTTTCTTGGTTCAGAACTCTGGACAGCAGTTTTTGATTATTGGATGAATTTATCCACCAATCAGCAAGGACAACCTAGGTTGTTCACCAAAAATGGGCCGGCATCTAAACTTACATTCTCGCATTTCAAATAAAGATACCAAGAAAATAAAGAACATTTGATAATAGGAGTAAATTAGAAAGTTGCTTAAAATTGCATGCTCTATCTGAATCACGAAATAATTTTTTTGGGTACAGTGTCCCTTTAATAAAAAGTGACAATTTCCTTAAAGGGACATTAAACACTAAGGGCCAGATTACAAGTGGAGCACAAATGTGAGACACGGCATGAGAACCTAGTGCAGCGTTTACCGGTGCGCAATAAATTAGCGCTCCACTTGTAATCTAGTCCTAAATATATGATATGTATATATAATGATGTATTCAAGGCACCAATTAGCCTAAGAATAATATGCAGATGGTTTATTAGTTGTTTACATATTGAAGAAATAAGTGTAAAGTTTTATTTTCTATAAATTAATTAATGCCATCAAGGTTTAACCTATGTTTCTCTAGGTTTAAAAGTGTATTATCTTATCTCCTCTGCTAGGGCCAGTCAGAAATTACAATAGTTACTAGTGTAACTACTCATAGGCCTCTAGTTATCAATGTCTGTCGGACCTGATCCAACAGTGCGGATCAGGTCCGACAGACATCGCTGAATACGGCGAGCAATACGCTCGCCGTATTCAGCATTGCACCAGCAGCTCACAAGAGCTGCTGGTGCAACGCCGCCCCCTGCAGACTCGCGGCCAATAGGCCGCCAGCAGGGAGGTGTCAATCAACCCGATCGTACTCGATCGGGTTGATTTCCGGCGATGTCTGTCCGCCTGCTCAGAGCAGGCGGACAGGTTATGGAGCAGCGGTCAATGTGGGGGGACCATTTTTGAGTAAACTATACCTTTAATACCTGTTTTTCAGAAGAGCTAAATATGAAAGTGGTATTTTGGGTTTGTAGTGAGTGCAAGATTTAAAGGGACAATCTAGTCAAAATTGAAATGCATATAGACTAATTACATTTCTGAATAGAAGCATATTACAG
>NC_069499.1:257152528-257330028 GCF_027579735.1 Bombina bombina | reverse complement strand
ACACGCATCACTTCTGAAGCTGGGGATTAGAAGCTAACGCATGCGCAGAATAAGCGCATGACGTTGCCAAAAAGGGGTTGAACGCCACGGGGTAAAAAAACGGATTGGCAATCGCTATTGTCAATCATTTCCAAATATAGGGACCAAATGGCGGGTGGAGGAATCTCGGCTCCAAAAATGAGATACAAAGGTATATATTTGGGATTAGCAAGTAAACAGAAAAAAATGATGAATTAAGGTCCACCTAAATTGTTGAGAGTGATAATATGGCAATAAGCGACACTGTTGAGTTTACATTCACTTTAAGATGAAGGTAAATTTTGGTGAATGAAAGCCCGTTTTTTAAAAATGCTATTAAAAATTAACAAAACGGCTCCTTTGTAAACTTTGATGAATGAAAGTGCCCCTGTTTTTAACAGTATTTTTAAAAAACAGACTTTCATTCACCAAAGTTTACCTTCACTTTAAATACACTGTTGAAACAGCTATAACTTTTACTTGAAGCATTTTTGCTAATACATATACGTATATTGCAAAAATGCCTCTATTCAAAACTAAAATGTAGCTATGTGCATTTGAATTTTGGTTGGAATGTCCATTAACTGACGCTTTGCAATGTAAAAATATTTTGCTTTGGTTAAAATGCATTTTAACCAACAGCTTTTAATACCCAATAGTGCATTATTGTTTGCATAAGGCTGAGTGTAAAATAATGCTGAATGTTTGACTTGTAATCTAGACCTATGTTTAAGCAAAGTGCTTGATCCCATAGATAAAGTCATGTTCAGGGAGTTGCAAAGAACTGCTGGCGCAGAGCAGAAAACAATTAGAGAATCAATCAGTCAGCAGCAGCAGTCGCACAACCCCGCCAATCACTGACTGTGTTCACCTTGGGAGCTGCAGTGTGTGGGGCTCCTGAATTGAACTTTACATATTAGTTGTACTACTTTGTATGGGTTAAACACAGAGTTCTTCAATTAGTAGTGCAAAAAACTGCATGCTCTGACGTATTCTTCTTCCTATGTTATTCAAATTATTCTCTGGGTAGAACTATGTTCATAAATAATTAAGAAATACTGTAATATAATCCTGAATAGTGCTTTCTCCTTTTACTAGGTTAATAAATGTACTTATATGGTTATCAAACAAATCTTAAGGCTTAATAACCATTTTGTATATGATGTGATCAGTTTAGCACAATAACCCATATAACAGGATTTCAAAAATAATTTGCCAAAGTGTAACAAATAAATATATAAAAAATATATATATATAAACAAAAATAATTTAAATTGTGGTAACAGAAAATCCCAGATGCAGATATGCGGTGTAAGCTCCTCAAAAACCAAACGAGGTAAAGAACAAAGCACAAAACTGTTATAAACACGTTTAATCCAAATCATATAAGCTGTATGCACAAGAAATGTGCTCAAAGCATAAACCCTCTGGTGTACACAAGATCTCTTCTGTAAATATTTGTTTATAATTCACATAAAAGAAGGTATGTCATCAGGAGGTGCGGAGGATCGACTTCGAAATAAGCAGCGTCTTGGATAAGGTCCGGCTAAGGCAGTGTGACACGCTTTATGTCACTTTGTTGAGTTTCTGGATTAAGGTCTTGGAGGGTTCTATTCACTTACCATTACCCAACTTAATACACCTATTTACCCCCGCCCCCAGATTACCCCATGTATTACCCTGAAATAACCACATGGACACCGTAATTTTGGCAAAAATGGAAAGGTCACTATTTAATGAATTTTTGCCAACAAGTGGCAGTTTTTGAATTGGAGAGCAAAAATTTACCAACATAAACAAATATCGTAATCTCAGAAAAAATGCACCAGCATTTGCACACAATATGAACTTTGGGTCCCACGTATCAGGGGGGTACCAGGGCAGGAGGGGGGAAGGAGAACCCATGGCATAGCCCACCCAGTAGATAGAACACCGGATCACCACTCTAGGTTAGTGTATGCCACGGATCCTCCCATCCCCTCACTGCCCCGCCAATGTGCCGGACCCAAATTTCACTGCCACAAAAAAGCACCTTCTTTCGGCCACCTATTCTAGTTGCCCTCTGTGACCTTTCCTTACCTTCTTCAATTCTTGCAGCATCATCCTGATGTCCGTCAAAAGAGTAGGTCATTCCATTCGTCAGTGAGATGCACCACATCTCGACAAAAGATTTCCTTTTTTTTTACCCCTAGGAGTAGATGTTCTAACACTAGCCCCCCTCCTTTCTTTACCGCCTTGGCCGCTACCTGGTTCAATTTCCTCCTTGACCTATAACCTGCCCTCCGTGTGTACGAATTCCTCCAATATATCCTTGATATAATATTTGACCATACTATCCTCATTGAAGGCCATGCTATGCTCAACCATTTGAATACCCCCATAATCTTCTCTTCCAGCTCCTTTAGCAGGTAAACTCTTATGTCGTTTCCCCCGAGGTATATTATTAACACATCGGGGCGACCCCACCTTTGTCTTGCTTGCTGTATTGTCTGAACCAGTTCGTCCCATAGCATTCCTCTCTTTCCTAACCAAATAACATTAGCTTGCTTATGCGAGAAACCTAGATGCCCGCCTTGTGATGACGCTGTTGCTCCTGCTTGAGTCCAATACACGTAGGAATGTCCTATGATCTACACCCTTAATGCTCTGTCTGTATTGGAAATTAAACAATACCGTTAACTAAACTTGCAAACCAACCACACAATAACAATAGAAAAACAAATATTTTTTTTATTCTGCCCCCTTTCAGCCTAATATATGACTTACGTACGCCGATGACTTCCATCTCCCTAGCTTTTGTATCTGCTATGGTGTGCACTCTTTCCCTGCTGCTGAAGTTGCTGTTTCTATTCTAAATGAATGGGGGGCAAAATACGCTTCCTCCCAACCTAACTTTAATACCACCCTGTTCAACACTTTTTTAAACTGATTAATGGACACCTCAGAACCGTCCGCATGCTTCAAAAATGCACGGCCTTTGCCTTTTTCTATTGTCATATACTCCTTTTGCACATGCTACCGGCTAACCTAGTCCTTTTGACGCCCTCATATTCACCCATACCCCCTACCTGCTCTATCAGTCTTTGACTTCCTAATGAGCACCATTACTTCCTTGTCCCTTATTCTGACATCTCTTACCTCCAAACCCCCCTTTCCTTCTTTCTTATTTTTTGGGAGCAGCTCCCCGATCCTCATAGCCCCATGGAATGCAAAAGCGAAAGCTGTCCTGAATACCAACGCTTCCTCCTTATTGAAACACACTTTCTGCAGCGCGCCCATCATTACTTCTAGCTTTTCCTCTGTTATGGACTCCCTTTGATCTAACTTTCTTTCTTCCCCTATTCCCCATGCCCTTGCAATTTTCTTTACCATGAACCTCTTGGTCCAGTCTGTTTCCCCATATAATTGTGCAAAGTATGAAATTCCTGCTAGCACGGTACCCAACTGTCTCTTCTTTACTCCTACTCTTTTAACCCGCATCAACCACTCCAAAAACTTTCCTTCTTCCCCCAAAGCGCTGTCTGATTCAAAATCCCGCCATTGCTCACGGTATTTTTTTATACGCTAACCATGACCTTGGGGCCAGGGATTTCTCCACCAATTCCTTGATCCCATTTACTCGTTGCCAACCTGCCAGATAGAAATAGGGCAGCAATCACCTTCTAACCTAGCATCTGGAACCAAGCTGAATTTTACCCATTGAAAACACGAAAGGGCGCCCGCCACTGCATTTTTGTACCCTGGAATGTGTTTTACTTTAAAACATATGTTCAATTTCAAACATTTCAATACTAAATGCCTTAAATACTTGATAACTGGCAAGGATGAAGCCTATAGGTTATTAAAGATATCTACCACTCCTCTGTTGTCTGACCAGCATACTATGCTTTTGTTCGCCAACTTCGCCCACAGCTCAATGGCCACCACTATGGGAAATAGTTCTAGCAGCACTAAATTCTTCACCCATCCCTTCTCTTTCCATAGTTCCCGCCATTTGCCCGCGCACCATCTGCCTTGCCAGTATGCTCCGAACCCCGAGCTTCCTGCTGCATCTGTGTATAATTCAATCTCTTCCCCTGACACCTCCTGCACCCATATTCTTATACCGTTGAAATCCTTAAGAAATTCGTCCCACACATTAAGGTCCTCCCTCATTGCCCCAGATATTCTAATCAGAGGCTAAGGTTTTTTGGCCCCTTTCGTGCCCAGCTCCAATCGCCTTTTGAAAACTCTGCCTATCGGTATGACTTTACAGGCAAAATTCAAAATGCCCAACAACTGTTGCATTTCTCTCAGCGTCACTTTCTTTCTCTTCCTCATTCCCCGCACTGCCTGTCTGGCTTTTTCAACCTTGCCCTTGGATAACTCACATTGCCCTCTTACTGAGTCTATGACTATACTCAGGAAAGACAATCTCGACACTGGGCTTTCTGTTTTCTCCTCCGCAACTGGCACCCCCAGTTCGCCCAACATTTCAATCAGACCGTCCCTCATTTGCCTACATACCCCAGATCCCACATTGCCGACTTCCATAAAGTCATCCAAATAATAGGCCATCGACTCTCTCCCTAGTCTCTTTACCAATAACCAATGCAGAAATTAGCTGAATTTCTCGAAAATCGAACAAGAGATTCAACAACCCATTGGCAAACATTTGTCTACGTAAAACCTTCCTTGGAACTTACACCCCATTAGCTTAAAACTCTCAGGATTCAACGGCAATATTCTGAATGCAGACTCAATGTCTATTTTTGCCATCTCTGCTCTTTTGCCCGCCTTCCTCACTAGCTCTACTGCATTGTCAAATGGCTGCTACTGGACTGCAGCATCAAGCTTATCGATAGCATCCTTTACTGACTTTCCCTTAGGGTAAGATAAATTATGTATCATTCTAAATTTACCTTTTTCTTTTTTGGGGACCACCCCTAAGGGGGATACTACAATGTCTATGAAAGCTTTTTACATAAAAGACCCTGCCATCCTCCCCAACGACACTTTTTTCTCCAATTTCACTAACAAAATCTCAGGGAACTCATATGCCGATTTTAGGTTCCTAGCTTTGCTTGCCCCCTCTACTTCCCTTTTTACTGGTACTATGAATCCCCTCAATTAATAGCTGCCTGTCTCCTTGCATATGGTAACTTCTCAATTCCTGTGTTAACCTATCTGCCCTCAGTGGCGTTGAGGCCAGACCCAACTGGTTGCCCTCTACCCATGCTTCCTTGGTTACGAAAGGAACCCCTCCACCCCCATTGCTACCATTATTCCTCCTGCAGTCAACTCCCGCATGCCCCCCGCTACAGTATCTACATGCATGCCTATATTTACAGTCATTGCCTCTATCGCATCTTTTCTCATTGAAAGCCCAGCAGTCTTTAAACTCAGTTTTAACCGACTTCCCCACATTCATGTTCCGCCCCCCTTGATTATCTGCTACCTTCATTAACCTTGTATACATATCCAGGATTTTTACCCCAAAATCCTTGCGCCCTCTATCACAGAGTTGCAAATTAACCCTCCTGAATTCTGCATCATAATCTTTTCATGCAAAACCTCCATATGTTGTATAGCATTCCGCAATTAAATGAATGTATCTCAGCATCCCCTTCACCTTCTCCGGGTTTGCAGTAATAAAACACTCTGCGTAAATTAGTATTCCCTTCAGCCATTCTGTAAATGTTTTTTTTTTTTTAGCTTTCCCTTCCTCCCCTCTGGATTTAAAAACCACCACTTGCCTTGTAATTTTGAATATGTCTAAAAATGTACCTTTTTGTGTCCTGGCTGTTACCTTCGCTTTCAAGTGAGTGGTCAGCGGTAATAATAATGTCCCTGTTACCTCATCATCTGTGTTAAAGTCCTCCATCTCTCCTGCAGCAGCCTCCTTTACTATTTCCTTATCCTACCCTTTTCCCTGCTTTGCGTAAATCTTTCTTACTATTTTTAGTATCTTATCACAACCATCTTCCTTGCCCTTATAATCATTAGAATCACAATCAGAGGAGCTCTCGGACATGCCATTGTTTCTACATATCAACCACTTACCCTGTTTAGGTTTCTGCCTGCTGTCACTCCTTGTAGCTACCTCCGCATTCCTTGCTGCCACAGCTCCTTCCTTCTGCTGCATTTCCATTGCCCCAGCTTTCTGACCAGATTCTGCTTCCTCGGACTCCACGCATTTAGCTGCTGCCACTGCTCGTCCTTCCTTAGCTCTCTGCTCCCCATCCCCATAAAGCATAAACATCCTTACTATCATTTGTCTTTTCCTTTTGTAGGGGGTGCTCCGCCCTCATAGTACCCTGCTGGTTTTTGCCCATTAATCTCCTCCCCAACTCGCATAAACATCAAAATTCGCCCCCGGGAGAGTCGGGGGACGAATTAAAACAATCAGGGACCCCAATACTATCCTGCGACCCACCGGAGCCGCCACCAAACCCCCCCCCTTCCAGCACGGTTACCTGCAATACTGGGTCCTGATATGGGCTGAGACTCCTCCCCCCTTCCCTCACTTACCAGCTTCACATCTGATCTTACAACCGCTGATTGTGGCGGAATCTCTGCACCACCAACTGCACTGTCCGCTGTCTTTTGCCCTGCTTTGTCCTTCTCCATTCTCTGCAGCTTCTTCTGTGCATGCAGGGCCCTGGTCCTCCAAACAGATTCACTGTCGTCCAGATATCTTTTCGGTATTTTGCTATTCCTGGTCTCCATCTTGAAAAATCACGAGCTGCAACGTCCTGTGAAAACAAAAGACAAAGATTAGTTTGAACACCTCTTGTTGTACCTCACCTTATGTACCTGCCCATGAAGCCACTCCCCCCCCTTTGTGCCTCTAATCCAATGGGGAGCTTGTCTCCCATTCAGGGCATTCCACACCATACCAGACAACCAACCCCCTTTAACCATTACCATCCCAGAAGCCCATTCCTTATTTCGTTCCCCTCGCATACGCTCCCTACACTTTGTTAGATGTTTTCCTTTTCACTTGCTGCTGATACTTATCAATAGGACTGAGTGACTTTTGTGTAAACACAACACACACAAAAACAAAAAGACTCAGCACCAAAAAGGTTGATGAACATTTACCAAAAGGTTAATAGGATAACGTGGGTTTTAGGATAGTCCCGGACATCTGAAAAATGGCAAACAAGCCCAAATGCAGATCCAGTCTCTATTTTCAAGATTTTTTTCCAAGATTTTTTTCTCACACAAGTAGGCACTACGTTGTAAATACTTTCACTATCACAATATTGTATATGCCCACTATGTGCGCGTTGTGAGTCTTACCCACCAACTGCGGAGGAAATACTGGATTACCCTCATGGGTTCGTGTTGATCCCCTGGAGCCTTGTCTCTTGCAGTTTACCTGTCCTCATGTGAGTTGTTTGCGGTAACCGTTACTTCCGACTTTGCTCCCTCCTCAACCACGGTAATGACGTCACCAAATACTTTTGTTTTCTTGTGCCGCTTGTGCTGTCAAACTGCGAGATCTCCTTATGATTTCCCAGGGTCTGATATGGAACTTTTCTTGAAACCTGTGCTCACTCTTTCTCCCCCAACTCCAATTGTAGGTATACGAAACACACAAATAAGAGGAGCAGCAGGCAGATCTAACGATAAAAAGTAGCTTTTATTTTGCTTCTGCGGCTTCTATTAAAATGTTCATTTACATCAACATCATCAAACACAGATAGAACAGCTAGCTTACGCGTTTCGGCAATAGCCGTAGTCATAGCATAGCATGATGTAAATGAACATTTTAAAGAAAGCTGCAGAAGCAAAATAAAAGTTACTTTTTATCTTTGGATCTGCCTGGTGCTCCTCTTATTTGTGTGTTTTGTATACCTGACTTTTGTGTATGCCTTATGTTATATTTATATTTCAAACTTGCAATTTTATGTAAATTGTAAATACATTTTTACAGAAGAGATTCTGTGTACACTGGAGGATTTAAGTTTGAACGCATATCTTAGAGCTAGCGTAGCTCGACTTTTGTGAGTACAGCTTATAAGATTTGGAAGAAACTTATTTATAACAGTATTACGCTATGCCACTTTCTTCTCAAAAACATCACAGTAGAAACCTCTTTTCCTTCTTCAACATCTGTCTTAGGTCCCATAGGACTTCTTTTTCTCTCTCATAAGTAAGAGAAAAATGTCCAGCTTTTTGACATTAAAGACATCAATTCAAATTTCTTTGCTTAATAGTTTAATCCATTCAGAAGAAGAAATAGGCCCTCTGATTGCTCTTATCTGCATAGTTTTCAGAAAAATAGTTTCAGAAGCAGGAATAGGAGTAAGAAAGGAGCATAAGTGAGGTAAACTTTGTCAAAACAACTTCTCCTGTTGCCTCTCATGGACTGTCCGGTCAAAATGAAAAACCAAGGAGAACATGCTTTCTAAGCCAGCATAAGCTTTCATCTTTAAAAGTCTCTAAGAGGTCTAGACGAAACTGATCCAACATGGCTGGTGCTTTCCAGTTAGTATCACTGGCAATGTGGACAAATTCAGAAATATAGTCCTCAACCTGTCCCCTTCCTTGGTGCAGCGTTGAGGATCCTTATAAAGCACACTCATAGAATTATTAAGTATATCACTTCTTTTCTAAATAAGATTATGGGCGTATAACTGAAGTTCACCAGTCAATAAAGCTATAGCAGTGGGAACTTTAACAAAAACAGTAGCATAGGTGTTAGGCTTGACAGAAAATAGTCCATATGTGCAAAACTGCTATCACCTCCAAATCTCTCTGGCATAGGAATGTTAGGTTTAGGAGACCCCAGCAGCCCAGCTTGTTGCACAACCACTGCAGATTGATGACGAGGCCCAACAGAAAATGACAAAACATGAACAGAGGAAACAGCAGTGGTACCAGTAGTGGCATCAGTCTTTCTCCTGCCAAAACTGTCACAATGTCACTTCTGAAAAACAGAATACAAATAGCGCTGTCATAAGTACAAACACTTCCCATAGGGATAACATTAACAGCAACACAGATCTTCACTGCACTATCCTTAGCGCACCCAGACTGCAGGGTCAAGCTTACTATCTTCTCTTCTTACAAAATACTGCTTCTCTAAGCACTAGCTTCACTAAAACTGACATCCTTCAGAGCCTGCAGAGGAGAAACAGTGCACCCGACAGCAGAGTCATGTAACAATCAGAAAGCTGTTAATGCATCAATCTAAATGGCACATTCAATAGGAGCCGAAAACAACTTTTATATATACAGTATTTATATATATACTGTATATATATATATATATATATATATATATACTGTTTGATTTTATTTTTATTTTCTTCCACGTATATATTTTTATTATATTTTTATTGAGGTTCATATAGGAATAATTAGAGGCAATGTTTACAAGATTACACTGGCACGTCAAAAATGTGGTCAGATTTGTTGTCCAAAATATACAAACGTAGTTATATTATAATATGCAAAGAATCAACTGGTGCAAATATACAATGTCCTAACAATCACCAGTATATATAATTGAAGAACCCACCTCAAATATTTGTTTTCCATATAATTCCCCCAATATATGATAAAGATAAAAGTAACAGTATCTCCCACTGAAACACAAGAGGCCTCTTCAGACCTCCAAATATGGATTTTATACACCAAAGGGGATATGAGATAATATAGAGCCACTTATGGACCCCTGATAGCCCACATGCTCTAGTAGGATCTTAGCAAAAAGTATCCCCAAAGATAACACAATAATCAGTATAATAGAACCTGTTTATTAAATATATATTATATAGACAATAAACAATGAACTCCTAACAAATAAATAGCAGCTTTAGTGTACATGGATATGTGGGTAAGCCCAGCCTGCTCAAGTAAAGAGTAGGGGTATACTGGAAAGATAGTGTAAAGTGTATGGACAGGTGCTAAGACAATTTCACTTATATCTTATGTAGAACTGGCTGAATTATACAATGAACTTGGAAGTGATTCATTTTTGGGGCTCCATGTACTAAGCAGTGAAAGCTATTTAGGAGCCCTTGCAGAGCAGGTTCATATATATATTAGACTGCTGCTTCTTACACTCTACGCCACCTCTGAGGTGGCGAGGGGAAATCTCAGAGAGCTTGCTCACTCTCGATGATTGACAATCTCTTCTCTCACATGATTGAGCATGTAATGATACATACGGACAGCGGATCCTGTTAGTCCGCTGCCCGTATGTAGCAAAGATGAGCAGACAAACTTCTCCCTGCTTAATACATTAGGGCCTTGGAGTATTATTAATAACCAAGGAAATTAGCCAGACAAGAAGCACCAGTTATACAACTAGTATACAGAATAAAGACCATCTGTATAGTTTTAAATATATACAGTATACTGTTTATAATAAATACATTGAGCCAACAACCTAACAAATCTCAAATCTTATGACCCAGAAGAGATATTTATCACTAGTGCTACCCCAGCTGCTTACAGTATGACAAGGTAAAAGAAGGGACAAGGAGGTTAGTATCAGTGGTATATGTCATATAACAGCAAGTAGACACAGACCTGCACAATGGAGCGCTCTCTGCAGTCTCCAACAGATATCTTCTGTCATATAACAGCTCTGTCGCTACCTTTGTGAGATAATGTATGTAGAGCTATATAAATCTAGTAGTTTGGTAGCTGACAAATCACATTCAAACAAGCTACCAAAAGTTAGAATAAAACACCTTTAAAATGATGCATACGTAACAACAAACACTATTTTACCACTATTAATATCTTCTAAAACTGAACAAGAGTCTACCTTTAGTAGCATGAATAAGGGCTGAGTGTATAGCCTGAAACATTGCATCTATGTGTTGCTTATCCCAATAAAGAGATCCTGGTGGATACTTACAAAGGAGTGGTGCTGGATTCTTCCTTGAGTTTGTAAGTTTAGGTGCATGAAGAGCTAAAGAAAAAAAAGAGCAACCATTAACCCATCTCTGGCAATAGTAGACTAGCAAATAAAAGATCATTGGTATATAGTATCTTAACCCTGAAACTCTATAGGTATAACACCATCATGATAAGTACTGTAAATTGTATAATATAACACCTGAGACCTCATATATTTGAGTCCTAATAACTTGTTTGTGCATTTTTTAAAAAAATATTTTTTCTTAGATAGTGTTATTATGAGTGTATCTGTAATTTTAAATGTACAGATAGCCCTCAGTTTATGCCAGGGTTAGGTTCCAGAAGGAATTGTTGTAAATCGAAACCGTTGGAAATTGAAACCCAGTTTATAATGTAAGTCAATGGGAAGTGAGCGGGAGTTAGGTTCCAGGCCTCTCTCAAAATTGGCATAAGTAACACCTAATACATTATTTTTAAAGCTTTGAAATGAAGACTTTAAATGCTAAACAGCATTATAAACCTAATAAAATAATCACACAACACAGAATATATAATTAAATAAAGTTAAATGAAAAAAAAAAACATTTGCTAAACAGCATTATAAGCCTAATAATATAATTACACAACACAGACTTTACTTGCATTTTTCTGCAAACAGTTCTTTCTATGCATTCCAATCTGGACTGATTTATAGACAGGAAGATCTTGTTCCTTTGCAAGCTGCTCGATATCTCAGGTCTGGTTAAACTGATTAATTTCAGCTTGCCTGGCTTGCATATCTTTGCTGCAACACAAGCGGGCAGCTCCACCTACTAGCTATTTTAATCAATGCACTACTTCTCAATGCTTTTCAATAGCAGTCACATGACTGAAAAAAAAGGTTGTTATTCTGAAATGGTGCAAATTGAACCATTGTAAACCGAGGGCCACCTGTAATATGTTTTTTGAGACAGGTTTTTGTCTTGCACGCAAACAGCTACAAAAATCAGATATTGCTCACGTGCAAATGATAGCGCACCACTAGTAATCTAGCAATATATTTTCTTAAACATGTTTTTCTATTAGATTTATAAGTTTTAATAAAAACTCAACCCCCTTTAAGTTTGTGAGAAAAAACTGTGAGATTTGTAGTTGAAAAATCTTTACAGAATTACGCTGGGGTTAGAAAGACAATATCATACACACCCGTGTAATACACATAATCAGCCCATTATACGAAAAAACAATCACGCTTTGTATTTTGTACTTATAAGTATAAAATTCGAAGTGATTTTTGCACATCCAGTGCACTTAAATTACAATTTACACTGTGGATATTTAACACAATTTATTCTTGAGTAATTTACATACAAATTTTATATTTTTGAAGAAATAAGATTTTTTGGTGAACAATTTTTTTTTTTATCAACCTTAACAATACTATGTTTTACTTGTAGTTTTGTGTGAATGTTTCAGTAATGTGTTTGGTAAGATTTTTAAAATTCAAATTTTATTGTTCACTTTTGTAATGTATGCATCTCCTTCCCATACAAACATGCAGTATACGCCCCCTTAGCGAGATGCCCCTTTTTCAGGGTAAAAAGTGTCTTTGGGTCATTCCACCAGGGAAATAGAAGGACTGATGAGCATTCTATAATAATCTCGCCAGCACAGAGACCTTAAGATTTTCGGGCCCTAAGTCACAAAAGCAGCCATACGTAAATAAGCATTGCAGACAACAGTTAGAATGTTTATCCAGACACGGTTCAATAACTTATAAATATGTCATCCAACACCAGTTCTGCCTTGAAGTGCCACACTCCAACACTATCAAATCTTTTGCAATTGTTTCTGTGTGTTGTATGACATTTACCTGTAGGTATATACCAGGGTTACAATATAATCTATTTATTATTATTCTTAAAAATAGCCTCTAATTAAAATGTATATACGAAACAATTGAAATTTATATTTATTCCTTATTATATAGAGGTATGTGTATATATATATATATATATATATATATATACAGTATATATATATATATATATATATAAATATATATATTATCTAATGCCACTCAGCAATAGCCTGACATACCCTACTCCAGATTTCCAGCTCAACTAGCTAATGTAGGGTTGACTGCATGGTTATTATCCAGGTCTGTTAGTAACTAGTAGCTACTAAAGCCACATCTGCAAAATGTAACTAATGCAGAAGTTCCCTTGTACTACTTTAGCTTTCACAATATTTTGTCCCAATGCCAACAAGACAAAGGTTCGCTAAAACCCAATAGACCTAAAACGCCACCTCATAAAAATAGCTTCCATTTGCTCTACTGTAAAATCTTTACCTTCTGTGTTAGTAAACTTTAGCCACTAACACCAGAGAAACAGAATAGTGGTGCTAGAGTTAAATAACCATGCAATCAATAAAATGGATACAATAAAATATGAAACAGTCTTACTCGTAGGTCATTAGTCAATGATTGAAACAATGTATCTCATTCCATATAGCAAAAGCACAAATGTTGATGAAAAAGAACACTTTGATTGGTGCAGCTGCAGCAGGCTTGATGTTGTGTGTGCTTACTTCTTAAAGTTGCAGCTCCTTTCGAAACTACCGATGGCTCCAATCTGTGACACTCCAATCGATTGGTAAAAACTGAGGTCGCAATCAAAGCGAAAAGCCCTTCTTGTGCAGTAGTAATAACACCACTTTGATAAGACTAAGGGGCATATTTAACAATGTGCAAGCGGACATGATAAGAAGTAGCGTATCATGACTGCTGCACATCGATAAATGCTGACAGCATACGCTATCTGCATTTATCATTGCACAAGCAGTTCTTGTGAACTGTTGGTGCAATGCTGCCTCTGCAGATTAACAGCCAATCAGCCGCTAGCAGGGGTGTCAATCAACCCGATCGTATTTGATCGGGTTGATTTCTGTCCGCGGCCTCAGAGCAGGTGGACAAGTTATGGAGCAGCGGTCCATAACAAGGGGCATCAAGTTCCACACGGAGCTTGATAAATATACCCCTAAAAATACACTCACAAATATGGCCTCAAAACACGCATAAAATCAAAAGTCCTTCACTCCGGTCACAGCATGTGTAACATCCAGTCTGGCCTGTGATGTCATCACCCTTTCCCTTTAACTGCTGGATACCTTTCTCGTTCTCAGGACCTTATGTTAAGAAGTCAGCTAAGCTAATGCACAATCAGGTATTACAAGTGGATGGATAAATATTTAAACCAAAGCATCTAATTGCGGCTGAAACTTTTTTAGTGTGTCCAATAGATTTCATGAATAATGTAGAGTGCTCTATTAGAGTGTTTATTACGCTCATATTACAAGTGCTTAGCTCAAACCAAAATACCACTGAAAATGTTTGTGCTTTTTGATATCTGAAGTAACAGATCATTGCTTGCTAGTTTGCATAACAAAAAATCATGAAAACGTGATGGAAAATAAGAATTTATAACAAAATTAAAGGGATATATATTTATTAGCAAAAAAATTACATTAAAGCCAGAGGCCTAGATTTGGAGTTTTGTCGGTAAGGACCCGCGTAGCTAACGCCGGCTTTTTTCTGGCCGCAACATAAAAATAACTCTGGTATTGAGAGTCCACATAAAGGCTGAGTTAGGCTCCAAAAAAGGAGCGTAGAGCATTTTTAACGCAACTTCAACTCTCGATACCAGAGTTGCTTAGGGACGCGGCCAGCCTCAAAAACGTGCTCGTGCACGATTCCCCCATAGGAAACAATGGGGCTGTTTGAGCTGAAAAAAAAAACTAACACCTGCAAAAAAGCCGCGTTCAGCTCCTAACGCAGCCCCATTGTTTGCTATGCGTAAACACTTCCTACGTCTGCACCTAACACTCTAACATGTACCCCTAGTCTAAACACCCCTAACCTTACACTTATTAACCCCTATTCTGCCGCCCCTGCTATCGCTGACCCCTGCATATTTTTTTAACCCCTAATCTGCCGCTCCGTAAACCGCCGCTACTTACATTATCCCTATGTACCCCTAATCTGCTGCCCCTAACACCACCAACCCCTATATTATATTTATTAACCCCTAATCTGCTCCCCACAACGTCGCCTCCATCTGCCTACACTTATTAACCCCTAATCTGCCGACCGGAGCTCACCGCTATTCTAATAAATGGATTAACCCCTAAAGCTAAGTCTAACCCTAACACTAACACCCCCCTAAGTTAAATATAATTTTAATCTAACTAAATTAATTAACTCTTATTAAATAAATTATTCCTATTTAAAGCTAAATACTTGCCTGTAAAATAAATCCTAAAATAGCTACAAAATAAATTATAATTACATTGTAGCTATTTTAGGATTAATATTTATTTTACAGGTAACTTTGTATTTATTTTAACCAGGTACAATAGCTATTAAATAGTTCAGAACTATTTAATAGTTACCTAGTTAAAATAATTACAACATTACCTGTAAAATAAATCCTAACCTAAGTTACAATTAAACCTAACACTATACTATCATTAAATTAATTAAATAAAATAACTACAATTACCTACAATTAAACCTAACACTACACTATCTATTGGCTGATCGGAACAGCCAATAGAATGCAAGCTCAATCTGATTGGCTGATTGGATCAGCCAATCGGATTGAACTTGATTCTGATTGGCTGATTCCATCAGCCAATCAGAATATTCCTACCTTAATTCCGATTGGCTGATAGAATCCTATCAGCCAATCGGAATTCGAGGGACGCCATCTTGGATGACGTCCCTTAAAGGAACCGTCATTCTTCAGTTGGACGTCGCCGGATGAAGATGGGTCCGCGGTGGAGGTCTTCAGGATGGAGCCGGTCGTCATCGGATGAAGATAGAAGATGCCGCTTGGATCAAGATGGTTGCCGGTCCGGATCGCCTCTTCTTCCCGGATAGGATGAAGACTTTGGAGCCTCTTCTGGACCTCTTCAGCCACCGGATGATGGATCGCCAGCCCCCGCTTGGGTTGGATGAAGATTTTGGAGCCAGGACGGATCGGTGATACCTGGTGAGGTGAAGACAAGGTAGGATGATCTTCAGGGGCTTAGTGTTAGGTTTATTTAAGGGGGGTTTGGGTTAGATTAGGTGTATGTGGGTGGTGGGTTGTAATGTTGGGGGGGGTATTGTATGTTTTTTTTTTACAGGCAAAAGAGCTGAACTTCTTGGGGCATGCCCCGCAAAGGGCCCTGTTCAAGGCTGGTAAGATAAAAGAGCTTTGAACTTTATTAATTTAGAATAGGGTAGGGCATTTTTTATTTTGGGGGTCTTTGTTATTTTATTAGGGGGCTTAGAGTAGATGTAATTAGTTTTAAATTGTTGTAATATTTTTCTTATGTTTGTAAATATTTTTTTTATTTTTTGTAACTTAGTTCTTTTTTATTTTTTGTACTTTAGTTAGTTTATTTCATTGTAGTTATTTGTAGATATTGTATTTAATTAATGTATTGATAGTGTAGTGTTAGGTTTAATTGTAGGTAATTATAGGTATTTTATTTAATTAATTTAATGATAGTATAGTGTTAGGTTTAATTGTAACTTAGGTTAGGATTTATTTTACAGGTAATTTTGTAATTATTTTAACTAGGTAGCTATTAAATAGTTCTTAACTATTTAATAGCTATTGTACATGGTTAAAATAATTACAAAGTTGCCTATAAAATAAATATTAATCCTAAAATAGCTACAATGTAATTATAATTTATATTGTAGCTATATTAGGATTTATTTTACAGGTAAGTATTTAGCTTTAAATAGGAATAATTTATTTAATAAGAGTTAATTAATTTCGTTAGATTAAAATTATATTTAATTTAGGGGGGTGTTAGTGTTAGGGTTAGACTTAGCTTTAGGGGCTAATACATTTATTAGAATAGCGGTGAGCTCCAGTCGGCAGATTAGGGGTTAATAATTAAAGTTAGGTGTCGGCGATGTTAGGGAGGGCAGATTAGGGGTTAATACTATTTATTATAGGGTTAGTGAGGCGGATTAGGGGTTAATAACTTTATTATAGTAGCGTGCGGTCGGCTCGGCAGATTAGGGGTTAATAAGTGTAGGCAGGTGGAGGCGACTTTGAGGGGCGCAGATTAGGGGTTAATAAATATAATATAGGGTTCGGCGGTGTTAGGGGCAGCAGATTAGGGGTACATAGCTATAATGTAGGTGGCGGCGCTTTGCGGTCGGCAGATTAGGGGTTAATTATTGTAGGTAGCTGGCGGCGATGTTGTGGGGGGCAGATTAGGGGTTAATAAATATAATACAGGGGTCGGCGGTGTTAGGGGCAGCAGATTAGGGGTACATAAGTATAATGTAGGTGGCGGTCGGCAGATTAGGGGTTAAAAAAATGTAATCGAGTGGCGGCGATGTGGGGGGACCTCGGTTTAGGGGTACATAGGTAGTTTATGGGTGTTAGTGTACTTTAGAGTACAGTAGTTAAGAGCTTTATGAACCGGCGTTAGCCCAGAAAGCTCTTAACTACTGACTTTTTTCCTGCGGCTGGAGTTTTGTAGTTAGATTTCTAACGCTCACTTCAGCCACGACTCTAAATACCGGAGTTAGAAAAATCCCATTGAAAAGATAGGATACGCAATTTACGTAAGGGGATCTGCGGTATGGAAAAGTCGCAGCTGAAAAGTGAGCGTTAGACCCTTTTTTGAGTGACTCCAAATACCGGAGTTAGCCTAAAACCAGCGTTAGGAGCCTCTAACGCTGGTTTTCACGGCTACCGCCAAACTCCAAATCTAGGCCAGAGTTTCTTAATTTAAGGGTTAATTTATGTAAGGATGAGTGGTCTTAGATTATGCAGATGTATTTTTGATATGTTTTGTGACACTTTTTTGTTTTGAAAAATAGTTAACCAGAGTTTTGAGGATGCGGTAATCATTGTAGCGTAAATCACGACTGGGCTCACGCGTTCACGTATACTTACAACGAATTTGCATGTAACTGATAGCCTGCCACTTTTAATCTGGCCCTTAATGCACTACCACTGTTTATGGTGCTGGTATTGTTTCAGCAGACACAGAGTGCTGTAAGTAAACATCACTACCCTGCTTTGAATTGCCAGAGGCTGCCATGTTAATTCTGGGTTAGGATCTTATTCTCTAAAGTACTTTGATCAGATGAGGTTATCTAAAATGATTTCGTAGCACTGTGAGATACCTCACAAGATTCTAGAAAGGCACATTTTGATGTATCTCTCCAAGGGGCATTTCCCGCATTTCTGGCTATAAAGTACTTAGAATATAATACTGCATGACATGAGAGTTTTGTTGTGTTTATATACTCTGTGCTTTGTATTTTAATTTACTTTAGACTTAAAGGGACAGCTGTTTAATGTTTAAAAAGATAGTTAATTCCTTTATTACCCATTCTCCATTTTTGCACAACCAACACTGTTATATTAATACACCTTTTTACCTCTGTAATGACCTTCTATCTAAGCCTCTACAGGCTGCCCCCTTATTTCTTTTGACAGACTTGCAGTTTAGCCAATCAGTGCTAACTCATAAATAACTCAATAGGAGTGAGCACAATGTTATCTATATGGCACAAATGAACTTGTGCTGTCTAGCTGGGAAAATCTGTCAAAATGCATAAGAGGCAGCCTTCAAGGGCTTAGAAATTAGCATATGAGCCTGTCTAGGTTTAGCTTTCAACAAAGAATATTAAGTGAACAAAGCAAAATTGATGATAAAAGTAAATTGGAAAGTTGTTTAAAATTGCATGCCCTATCTGAATCATGAAAGTTTAATTTTGACTAGACTCTCCCTTTAATATTGTGTCTTTCAAATTGTATTTCATTTAAGCTTTGCATTTTCTATTTTGTGTTTAATGCATTTAAGTTTTGTATAAAGAAGTTTACAATTTCTATTTTGCAAATTCTGATAGACCTTTGAATATTTATTTGAAAATATAACAATTTAGTATTATACTGTGTATAACAATTTCTGTATAGCATTTACAAAATGCAAGTTACACTGTAGTGTAAAACTTTCAGTAATTGCTGCAAACTGAGAATTTATATCAGCACTGGGTGCTCCTCTGTTAACCTTACACTCCCCTGTGATATTTTGTATCCCAACGAGCTTCATTACTTTATATGGCAACTCTCATCTCATTTTTTCAGTGAGTTCTGCCCCTGTGAAGTCTGCTCTTTCCTCTCCTGGCTGTAGGATTTTCAAGAATCAAGCCTTAGTAACCTGGAGAAGAAAACACAGAAATAGGCTGCCTCTTCCGGCAGACACCTGAACTAAGGTTTTTATATGCTGGAGAAGAAACACTTTATTGCTGCTGCAAATCAAAAAAGTTATTTGGAATGAAATAACTTAAAAATAATAAAGGTTATAAAACTACCAAGTCAGAAGCCATCAGCATGTTAAGTTTCATAAAAATAAATTCACCCTTAGTAGCTGTTGTACCGTCTAAAAATCCCAATTATAATTCAATTTTTTTTTTCCAGAAAAAAAGCACTTTTTTCTATAATAAATAACTTAAAAACAGCTTGACCAATTTAATTGAAATTCAGCAGTTTTGTAGTGACTAGTAATAACTACAGAACTGTCAATTATATTTTTGTTTCAAGGTTATATAGTTTTAAAACTGTAATTTAAATAGAAACTTTGTTCTCTTTATTACATCCTATTTGGAGTATCTCAGCCCTATTTGGGGCTTATAAAAAGCTTTACTTAATCTAGGTCATTAAGGAAGAAGCAGAAGCTGCAGTGCTTTCTTATTACACCTATTGGAGAAACCATGGGCCGATTTATTATCGATCTGTCCGACATGATCCGCTCAGTGGTTCATGTCCGACAGACATTGCTGAATGCCGACAGCATACACTGTCGGCATTTATCATTGCACAAGCAGTTCTTATGAACTGCTTGTGCAATGCCACCTCCTGCAGATTTGCGGCCAATAAGCCGCTAGCAGGGGTTGTCAATCAACCCATTTGTATTTGATTGAGTTGATTGTTGTCCGCCGCTCAGAGCAGGCAGACCAGTTAAGGAGCAGCCATCTTAAGACGGCTGCTTCTTAAATGCTGTTTCCGGCAAGCCTGAAGGCTCCCGCAGAAACAGGGGCATCATGGGTGTTGGCACACATCAGGTGTGCATTGAGCGCATTTCAATCTAAGCTCATTGGGTTAGCACAACCTTAGAGCTCTGGTTAACTGTTTTGTGAAATAAAAAAGTCTCACAAAACAAATCAAAAATACATTATAAAGTACAGTTACACTCATAATAACACTATCTAATAAAATGTATTAAAAAAAATACGGAAAAAAATTATAAAGGATAAAAAATATCAGGCCTCAGGTGTTAGAAAAAAAAGCTGGAAAAGGGATTTAATATATGTCTAAAGATGTGTGTATGTATATATATATATATATATATATATATATATATATATATATATATATATATATAAATATATATATAACAGTTTGTCTGCAAATGCACTCACCAATCCATAGCAAATACCCGGATGCTGTGTAATGTCATACAACAAGTTCCTCTCCATTCACTCCAGAATAGAGACTGCATTCACCAGATTTTTTTCAATCATAAAACGTAAGGGAGTTAAAGGTTCAATGTCGTGCGGGTGCGGCAACTAACTTACATCCTAAATGTACCATAAATAAAGACAAGACAACAATATGGAGGTTAAGACCATATAGGTCAATTGTATTAACACGAGGCACTCCTTGAATGATTTAATTTAAAGCATCAAGGCCTTCTCCAAACTTTTAACTTTTCATTTACCCAGTACGGTAAATGACTATAACTCTTATTTAACTTTACTTAAACAGTTGAGCAGCAATGCCTAAACCTATATAACCCATATGAAGCGGGAAGCAGCCCCCCAGGCAAACGGAGACAAAGCGGAGCCCGGCTACAACGCGGTACCAGATAGAAGGTTACATACTCGAGCTGTTCGGCCCTCCGCAACCCAGGAGGAGCTTTCCCCAAGCACGCGCCTGGGTACGTCACGCCCCCTGCAATGGCCGTCACTCCTCCCCGCTTTCTATCTGCCGCCTGGGATGCTACCACCCGCCTTTAGGGTGTAACAACACTCGAACCTTACGGTAAAACACTGCAGGAGAGTGCTCTGGGAGGATTGGCATAATGATCCGGTGAGCTAATTTGAATTATCTGTGACTCTCTGACCTGCAGCTCCTTTTTGGGAAGTGGATATCGTTAACAGCTAAATCACGGTAATTTTTATACAACTGCATTCACAAGTTGGATGGCTGATTTGTTACTATATATAAGGACTGCATAATTTGCTATATTCCAAATATTTACACTTGGACATTTAATTTTGAAGCTTTTACAGTCCGCATGTGAACTAGCAATTGATTGTTGTTTAATCCTGCAAATGCTAATTTTTTGCATTTTATTTTGTATATGAGGAGATATTATTCCAGGCAAAGAATTAACCCTTTGGCTGCTAGGCCATTTCCCACCTGGGTGCTAATATTTTCTTTTCTTTTATTTATTTTTGAAAACATTTTTTTTTTACTTTTTTTTTTTTTTTTTTTACAGACTCCCAAGACTGTTTGTGTGTGTGTACAGATGTATTTATGTATTTATATGTGTATATATGTATTTACAGACATATATACACATAAATAAATATTTTTCCATGCAGACACGCACACATATATATGACACAGGTCAACATTTCGGCTCCACAATTAAGTCTTTTCAAGACAATCTTACGGCTAGATTACGAGTTTGGCGTTGCCTTAAAAAACAGCGTTAAGGGGTCCTAGTATTCTATCAGCCAATCTACTTCTCAACTGAGACTGCCTTCACCAAGGTTACTAACTATCTTCTTTCTGCTAAAAACAATGGCCACTACTCAATACTTATCTTACTTGACCTGTCTGCTGCCTTTGACACCATTGACCATCCCCTTCTCCTACGGACTCTCAGCTACCTTGGGCTCTCTGACACTGCCCCCTCCTGGATCCACTCTTATCTCTCTAATAGGTCATTTTCTGTCTCCTTTGCTGGTGACTCCTCTTCTCCATTGCCTCTGTCTGTTGGAGTACCTCAAGGCTCTGTCCGGAGTCCTCTACTCGTCTCTATTTATACTTCCTCAATGGGTAAACTTATCAGATGCTATAGCTTTAACTATCCCCTCTATGCTGATGATACTCAGATCTACATATCCATCCCTGCACTCTCTCCTTCTGTCCTTTCTCACACCAGTGTCTGCTTATCTGGCATTTCTTCTTGGATGGCCTCTCACCACCTAAAAATCAACATGTCCAAGACTGAGCTCCTTCCAAACCCCCCCCCCCCTCTAATTCTACCCCGGTTTCTAACTTTTCAATCACTGTTGGTGATACCACTATCTCCCCATCACTCCAAATACCACTATCTCCCCATCATCCCAAGTCCTATGCTTAGGAGTTACACTTGACTCCAATCTGTCCTTCATACCCCACATCCAATTGTTCTCTTCATCCTGTTGCAACCACCTACGCAATATCTCCAAAATTCGTCTGTATCTGAGTGCTGAAACTACTAAACAGATAATCCACTCCCTGGTAATTTCCAGACTTGACTACTGTAATAACCTACTAACTTGTCTCCCTCTCTCCCGCCTCTCCCCTCTTCAATCCATCTTAAATGCCTCTGCTAGGCTAATCCACCTCTCCCTATGCTCTGAATCTGCTGCACCTCTTTGTGAGTCCCTTCATTTGCTCCCCAATCACAGCAGAATTAAATTTAAAATTATCACCCTGACCAACAAAGCCCTTAACAACGCAGCCCTCCCTAACTGTTCTCACTTACCAACAAATATACTCCAGCCCGCCCCCTAAGTTCCAATAATGACCTGCTCCTTGCATCTTAGACTACAGGACTTCTCTCATGTGGCACCAACCATCTGGAACGCACTTCCTCGAGCTGTCAGACTTTTCCCTAACCTTTCCTCCTTTAAACGCTCCCTAAAGACCTTTTTGTTCAGGGAACCCTATATCCATATCAGTAACAAATGAATTTCACTTGCCTAATAGCTGCCTTCATCTAACTCCACATTAACATCATTCCCACCTTTGCAGTCCCCACCTCATGTTTCTCACCCTCCTACCCATCTAGATTGTAAATTAGATTGTCAATTCCCCCTGTATTTGTTTGTTAAACTTTGTCTGATGTCGGAGGCGGGGCGTGGCCGCAGTTTAGAAAAGCTCTGTGCAAGCCATAGGTCTGCAGCCTAATAATTGAAGTTAAAACTGGGAATTTACTCTTAAAAACCCTACAGTCTGCTAGATGACCTTTCCCCACAGATTCCGGCAATCGGAAAGAGAAAAGAAAAAGCTCCGACATTATCATAAAGATGTACCGCCATACCGGGTGAGGCGGACTGCAAAGTGACAAGCTGCAAATTACTTTCACATGAAAGTAAAGTATTTAAATGTCTGCTCTATACTTTGGATGAATGGCCACCGGGACTAGATGAACACTTGGCGAGGGACCTGTCTGGAGGAGATCGCTTGCAAACATTACGCCGCCATTACTCAGGACCACGCGGTAAGACATTCCGGGAACTGGGAGTGGGGAGAGATACGTCTAGCCCAAAAGTAAAGCAGCACAGCAAAAGAACTGGTCCGAGGAGTTTATATGTTTATTGCAAGTGCAACTGCCCTAACTACAAACAAATAAACTGTTACCTTAAAAGCAAGCCAGTGCAGGGGAACTGTTGCGGTGCTGGGGAGGGCCGAACAGGGCAAACACATTGGAGAGTAGACGTGAAGGGGAAACAACAGAAACTGAAGGCTGTGCTTCAAATTACAAATTAAAAATCAAGACTTTCTTAGCCTAGAGGAGGTTAGGATAATTATATACAAATACCTAACTGAAGGCAAAAGAGAAACACAACACTATTATCTCCCCTATTCACATGGCGTAGCAAAACCGCTAATACACAATACACTGACTAGATTAAACCAAAGGCACAGACTACAATCAAACTCTTGATCTTTGCAACAACCATATTAACCACAGGGGCCAGATAATACCTTGTCTTAATTTATATCTACCCTCTCGCAGCCACCCTTTTCTGGGAAATACAATAACAGGAGCCTTGCTGGGTTTCCTTCCCCACCCCACACATTGGAACAGCCTGAAATCTAACTGCTACAGGCCACAATACTTGACAATGGCAGCCAAGAAAAATGCTAAATCTGACAAAAAATTGACAGGCATCACTTCAGTGAACTCTTTCTTTACCAGACAAGACACTGAGACACCAGAACAGTTACAAACACCCCTTAATGATGAAACAGCACAGCAGGAACTGCGCCTCACTACTCACACTATAAACTCGGACCAATTATAACAGATACAATCTACTATCTCACTACTACCCTCTAAATCTGACCTCACAGATTTAAAAACATTTATTAAGACTGAAATGTCATCTCTGAGGAAAGACATAAGTGAAATGGGATCAAGGCTCGAATATTTAGAGGAAGGCCAAGACTCACTGAACAATATTGTGTCTGATGTCAACCACCAGCTAACAAGACACGAATCTATAGTTCAGTCACTCCAACTGAAAATTGAAGATTTGGACAATCGCAATCGACGCAGTAACTTAAGGATAAGAGGAGTTCCAGAGGAAGCTACTAAAGAATCGCTGCCTTCTTACCTTCTACAGATGTTTGAATATATTGCCCCAAATGTCAAGCTCTCTGAAACATCAATGGAAAGAGCACATAGGGCCCTTAAACCACTCCCTATCCCACCAAAACCGCCTAGAGATATCATTATAAAATTTACAAACTATCTAGACAAGGAGGCTATCTGGAAACAAGTACGACTCCAAAGAGAAATTAGATTCCAAACATACAGTATTCAAATATTCCAAGACATCAGCCCAGCCACCATAGAAAGAAGAAGAGAGATTTGCTTCATCACCCAACGACTACAAGAGAGGAAGGTGAAATACAGATGGGGATTCCCCTTCAGTCTAATTGTACAGAAAGAAGGTAGAACGTATATATATAGAGACTCAACAGATATAGACTCTTTCTCTAAAGGCTTGAACATTGACTTTCCACACTCTGATCTACCGACTCCAACCACACATCAGAATGATCCTCCCCTCCCTCAGAGACCGCAATGGTCAACTGTTCAACGAAAGAAGAAAAAGACAGAAGATAATATGCTGGATATATAAAGATGTCTCATGAGACTGGAATCGTGTCCAACTACTAAAAACAGTCCACTGGAGATACCTCACCCAGTCTCGACAAGAACTGATAAGTATATAGAGGGTTATACATTACTGTTGTATGCTATTGCTTTTTGTTTAGAACTAGGCAATGGGAACTCAATAGATACTAACTAAGATATATGGTTGAAAGATGAACAGTCTTGATCACTGAGTGACATATGTATCAAAGTACAAGCTAACTATGTGATCGAAAATTACCCTCAGGATAAGAGGTTATACCTGTTAATGTGTTGGAGAGTAAATGTTGCCAATTTTGTTTTTCAAAAAGTTATATAAACAGGAATGCCTTGTTTTAGTATTCTAGTCCTATACAAGGAGCTAAGGTATTACTAGTTAAACAGTTAGTATGTAAGAAATAAAAAAGTCCCTGACTACTTGTTATGAAATTAATAACAACTGCAGACTTATGTAGCAAACTAATCAGAAGGTCTCAACTGCTGATAAAATGAGAGGCAGATAATTAGTTAAAAACAGTTGAAAATTGTTGTCATACCTAATTATACAGAATAAACTGTGAAAGTCGGGCAGAGGTCTAATATCTAGCTAAGTAATTCCCTACTTGTAATGTTTACATGTGAGTTGGAGACCTAATAAATGGCATGCTACCTCATGATTGTTAACATGATGATTCTAATTTTCGTTTTTATTTGTTTTTTCCTTTTCTCAAATCTCTCTTTTCCGTTACCAGTTGGCGGTCCTGTCCTGTCCTGTCCTGCAACCACAAATCACTTCCCAAAAAAAATACATGTGTAAGTAAACCATATTCTATCCACATTAATTTCACATTCCACCTAGATTATGGCTAACCACTTAAAATACAACACACACACAAACGAATTACAATTATATTCCATTAATGCAAAAGGTCTCAACATACCACAAAAGAGATCCGTAGTACTGAGGGACAGTCACAGCCAGGGAGCAGATTTGATGTTCCTCCAAGAAACACACTTTAGAAAGGGAAGAGAACCCACTACCTTTGCTAGCCAGTTCGGAGTCTGTTTTTGGGCTTCACATCACAAACATAAGAAACAAGGTGTAGGTATCATAATCAAAAGAGGTATTCCCTTTACAGAAATAAATACCATCAGAGATAGAGAAGGTATTATAGTACATCGGTATAGTAGATATTATAGTAATCGGTATGCTCTATAACCGACCAGTGACACTGGTTTCAGTATATGCGCCAAACACAGGTCAATACAAATTCCTTAGAAGGCTCACTAATATAATACTAGATTACCAGAAAGGACCGCTTCTAATGTGTGGGGATTTTAATATAGCTTTAAATCCGGAAATAGACAGCTCTTCGCAGTGTTCGTCACTACCTACCTCACAGTTAAACAAAATAAAATCATACCTCAAACAAATTGTCGCCCAAGATGTATGGAGAACTCTACACCCGCTAAGTAGGGACTATTCATTTTACTCATACCCTCACGAGACCTACACTAGAATAGATTATATATTTACAGATGTAGGTGGCTTGGCGCTATTTAAATCAGCAAAGATTAACTCAATTACTTGTTCAGACCACTCATCGGTGGTTGGCTCCCTCATATGGCCATCTAAACCTATCAAAGATTTTGTTTGGCGACTGGATGATTATTTATTAACCGACCCTATTATTGCTCTAAAAATAGACAAAGTACTAACGGAATATTTCCAATTTAATACTTCATCAGTAGCATCCCCTCAAACACTATGGGAAGCACACAAAAGCGTCATACGAGGCGAAATGATGGCTATAAAAGAATACCATAATAAAATTAAGAGAGAAGCCGTTAAAGCATTTCTAGATAAAATCCAACAACTGGAAAACAGGCATAAATGCTCCCCATCTGATAGAGGGGTCCTGAGGGAGCTGACTACCGAAAAACAAAAACTAGCATCACACCCATCTAAAGAAATTAAGAGAAAAGCACTATATAACCGACAAAGACATTATGAGGGCCGCAACAAATTCGGACGGCTACTAGCAAGGTACCTTAAACACAAAACCCACAAAAAATACATTTTACACATCACTGACGAACAAGGGCAATCTCAACACTCTACACCTGGAATAGCACGCGTATTTCAGAAATTTTTCCAAAAACTATACAATATTAGAAATAGCCCGCACCATCAATCTGAAAATCCCCAATTGCGCCCAACCGTAATAGACAACTATCTTAAACACCTGAAACTTCCCACTATCACTTCCGAACAAAAAGAAACCTTAGAAGAACCCTTGACAGTAGAAGAAATAGATTTAGTAATTAAAGACCTACCCACAGGGAAAACACCTGGCCCAGATGGCTTTACCCACAAGTATTACACTACATTTAGAGAGACACTGTCCCCACATATGTTAAATCATTTCCAATCCATAGAGTCCTCTGGCGGGTTCTCAGCCAGGGCCTTAGAGGCCCATATAATACTATTACCAAAACCAAACAAATCCACTGCTCTACCTGCGAACTACCGCCCCATTTCATTATTAAACACGGACATTAAAATATTTGCGAAAATTCTATCACATAGACTGAATAAAATCCTTCACCACATAATACATTCAGACCAAGTTGGCTTTGTCCCGGGCCGTGAGGCAAAAGATAACAAGGTAAGAGCATTACACCTTATCCATTATATCACAAAAAAAAATATCCCTTCCCTGTTCATATCAACCGATGCCGAAAAGGCTTTCGATCGCATAGCGTGGGACTTCTTAAAAGCCACTCTATCGCAGATGGGTCTGGGCCCCCAAGTAATATCTTGCATTTTCTCACTCTACTCTCAGCCGAGCGCACGCATACTGATAAATGGATCTTTATCTGACCCCTTTACTATAACAAATGGGACGCGTCAGGGATGCCCCCTTTCACCTCTCTTGTTTACCTTTGTGATAGAGACGTTAGCAACTAGGATTAGGAATAATCCACAAATTCATGGTATTAACATAGGCACACAACAATACAAAGTCTCTCTTTTCGCAGACGATATGCTTTTCTCCATCACGGCTCCCGAAGAGTCAATCCCACAAATAAATCAGGAACTAGAGATTTTTCACACACTCTCAAATTTCACCATTAACAAGTCCAATTCTGAAATTCTAAATATAAACGTGAACAAACACGACATGCACAACATAAAACAACTCACATCATTTTCATGGTGTTATTCCTCACTTAAGTATCTAGGGGTCAAACTAGCGCCTACATATAACGATATGTTCACTATGAACTACATTCCTCTTAAACGGACAATTATAAATGACCTCTCCTCATGGAGATCTAAACAGATATCTTGGTTGGGACATATAGAGGTTATCAAAATGAATATTTTCCCAAGAATACTCTACTACCTACAAACACTACCCATCCCATTGCCCACAATTTACTTACCTTCTATACAAAAAGCATTTAATGATTACATTTGGAACAGAAAGCCACCTAGAATAAATAAAAACATAATGTACTCACCCAGATCTCAGGGGGAATGGGAGTTCCAAATCTTGAATTGTATAGACAGGCAATTGTTTTACAGAGGGTTATGGACTGGAACATTCACTACCAGCACAAATGCTGGGTCCCCTTAGAACATCTAATACACCAAAAACCTCACCTAGGTAGACTGTGTTGGGATATTTCCAACAAGCTCCATTTCAAAACAGATAGTAACCCGATAACGAGTGAGACATTCCGGACATGGGACAAAGTTATTAACACATCTTTATTTATCTCTTCCAAACCATCTCCATTGACGTCCCTCCTGGAGAATGGGGAATTCATATTGTACCCGCCTGCTACCACGATAGATCCAGTAAACCAAACTACAGACATAGCAGTACGGATCATGATCGCAAATGAATCAATTCGCATGCAATCAGATCTGATTGCAGATGGTCATGAATGTTTCTCCAATTGGTTCACATACCGACGAGCTAGAAACTACATACTTAAAGACAAAGACCACAATAACTTGTCTAGACCGTTGACAAACTTTGAATCCTTATGCATACAAACACCACCACTTAGACACACACTATCCATGATTTATAAACTATTATCCCAGAAACCCCCGGGGTATATACCCCCATTTCTAGAAAAATGGGAAACAGACCTAGGTATTATCATACGAGTCATTCCATTCTACAAGCCACTAGAAAATCCTCTATCTCATCTTCTATCCTAGAACTCAATTTCAAACTACTACATAGGTGGTATTTTACCCCAAAGAAGCTGCACAGGTTATTTCGCTCCCATCCAAACAAGTGTTGGAGATGCGGACACGTAAATAGTAATGATGCACATATGTGGTGGTGGTGTAATGACATTCAAAATTTCTGGCGACACGTAGTTAAAGAAATAGAAACTATTCTGGAGACTGTGCTCCCCCTAGACCCCATGATATGGCTTCTAAATAAACCCCCAAATATTAAACATAAACCTTATTTACGACTATTTATGATAATGACAAATGGAGCAAAACAACTAATAGCCAAAAACTGGAAAAGTAATAAAGGTCCTTCATTGGGTATGTGGGTTGAAAAAGTTACAGACCTTTTAGAACTTGAAGAATATTATTACCTCAAAAATGCAAAAATGGAAACTTATGCAGAAATGTCTCAAATCTGGGAAACTTACATACACACAAAGTAATCCTATAAATACATCTCCAATTGGTTGCGGGCGGGACAGAACTCGTCCACTACTACATCCCCCTTTTTTTCTTTTCCTTGAAACTCCCTTTTTCCTTTTTCCTTTTTTCCTCCCTTTAAACTCATTTTATAAATTCATATGACCAGAAGTTTTTGTTCGCTTATTCTCAAATTTATGAAAATTTATGACAACTGTTGAACATTTAAACTGGAGGAGCTGCGTCTCCCACTTCTTGTATGTTACTTATTTATTTTCAATAAAGTTGTTGAAAAAAAAAAAAAAAAACTTTGTCTGATGTCTTTTATATTGTATTGTACTGTACTTTTATCTTTGTACCTATGGACAGCACTGCGGAATCTGTTGGCACTTTATAAATAAAGAAGAATAATAATGAATATCTCACATTCCAATGTTCTTTACTTAGGGGAATATGCTCTAAGTATTTTTAAATAGATATTCATACATATATCTGTACTGTATATATCTATACCTACTGTATATATAATGATATATATATATATATATATATATATATATATATATATATACTGTATATATATATATATATATATATTACCAAAATACCATCATATATATATATATATATATATATATATATATATATATATATATAAATATGTACACACTCCATTGAAGTCAATGGGGAAAACATTAATGCAGATGCAATATTCTAACTTCGACTTTTTGCGTGCGTCGGGTTAGCGCATGAGTGAATTTTTAATTTGTAATACTTGTAATACGCATGGTACTCAACGCGCGCAAAAATCTTACTTCTAGAGGAGTTAACGTGCAAGCGGGAGTGATAAATAATGGTCCACTCGTAAACTAGCCTTATATGTGTATATCTTTAGAAAATTATATCATAAATAAATTGTAAGTAGTTTTAATTTATTTTTTATTACATTTAGACCTAGATTACAAGTCACGCAGTATGGCTTTTCTGCAAACGATATGGTCTTTTCGCTCGTAATGTTGATTGATTTGATATTACAAGTTGCGCTTTCTGTCTTTTCCGTGCATGATATGGTTTTTTCAGCAACAATCCATTCTGCACTCAAAGAGCTGTAGTCATCAAAAATACCTTACAAAGTACACTTACACCCATAAACTACACGATTAACCCCTAAACCACCATCCCCATATTGCAAAGTATCTAAATACACTATTAACCCCTAAACCGCCATCCCCCCACATTGAAAACACTAAATAAAACTAATAATCCCTAAATCGCCATTCCCCCACATCGCAAATTATCTAAATAGACTATTAACCCCTAAACTGCCATCCTCCCACATCACAAACACTAAATAAAACAAATAACCCCTAAACTGCCATCCCCCCACATTGCAAAGTATCTAAATACACTAATAACCTAAACTGCCATCCCCCCACATTGCAAAGTATTAAACTAATAACTAAACCCTCTAACTTAACCCTAATTAAAATACACATAAATGAAAAAATATATATACTTACTACCTTTAAAAAAAACCTTACCTGTAAAAGAAAAATTTAAAAAAAATTAAAAATTAAAACCTAAGCTTAAACTAAAACCCCCCCTAATATTACTTGAAATTTTTTTTACAAAAAATAAAAATCATACATTACAAAAATTAAAAAACCCTACCATTACCAAAAATAAAAAACCTACCATTATAGAAAATAAAAAACCTACCATTACAAAAAATAACAAACCAAATTATCAACAAAAATTTGTATTCTAATACCCCTAAAAAAAAAATACCCACTCCAAAATAAAGATAAACCCTAATCTACAAATAAACTACCAATAGCCCTTTAAATGGCCTTTTGTAGGGCATTGCATTCCTATTGACTGATCAAATTCAAATCAGCCAATAGGATGAAAGCTGCTTTTACCTTATTGGCTGATTTGAATTTGAAGAATCAAATCAGCCAATAGAAATGCAAGGGTACCCCTATATAAAAGTCAATGCTCTGAAGAGGATCACAGACGTCGCCGCCTACCTCGCCAAAGACTTCACAGCCGCCACCGGGATGAAGATAGAAGATGGACCGCGGCCTGGAAAAAGATTGAAGAACATGGTCCCGTGATGGATGAAGATGGAGTGCCGCAGGGATGAAGATAGAGTGCCACCCTTCATAATTGTTGTGTGTGGGGTTTTTTTGGGGTTTTTTTTAGGTGCTTTTTTTTTAAGAGTAGGGCTTTTTTATTTTTAATGGGCAGCAAAAGAGCTGAATGCCCTTTTAAGGGCAATGCCCATCTAAATGCCATTTTTAGGGCAATGGGTAGATTATGGTTATTTTTTAGTTAGGATTTTTTTTATTTTGGGGGTAGGGGGTTGTAATGTTAGGGGGTATTTGTTTAACTTTTTATGCAAAATTGCTGTTAGCTTTAGGTCAATGCCCTATAAAAGGCCCCTTTAAGGGCTATTGGTAGTTTAATTGTAGATTAGGGTTCATTTTTATTTTGGGGTGGGTATTTTTTTTTTTAGGGGTATTAAAATAGGAATAATTTATTTATTTTTTGGATAATTTTGTTTGTTACTGTAAGGGTTTTTTTATTTTCTGAATCAAAGAGAAAAGGGGCGCCTCATAGTGAAATCTGTCCATTCACCTTGGGAATCTGAATCAAAGAGAAAAGGGGCACTTCATAGTGAAATATGATCTGAAAGCCAGATCAGGTGTTAGTTTTTTTTTTTTAGTTTAAGCTTAGGTTTTAATTTTCTTTTACAGGTAAGTTTTTTTTTAAGGTAGTATATTTTTAATTTAATTTTTGTGTATTTAAATTGGGGTTAAGTTAGGGGTGTTAGGTTAGGGGGTTAAGTTATAAGTTTAATACTTTGCATTGGGGGATGATGGCTGTCTAGGGATTAATGGTTTTATTTAATGTTTGCGATGTGGGGGGTGGCGGTTTAGGGGTTAATAGATTTATTTATTGTTTGCGATGTGAGGGGATGGCTGTTTAGGGGTTAATATATTTATTTAGTATTTGCGATGTGGGGGGATGGCGGACTATTGGTTAATATATGTTTTTAGATACTTTGTGATGTGGGGGGAGCGGTTTAGGGGTAGGGTGTTTGATCCACTTTTTGTTCTCTGTTTACTTCAATGGGGAATGCGAAAATGCGATGGCGATTTCGCCATCGCTGGTGTTAGGGTTTTTTTTCCAAATTTTTTCTCCATTGATCTCTATGGGGAACATATGCACGTGCACGCCAAGTCAGAAATGCGAAAAAGCCATATCGTGAATGTAGTTTTTGCAACGCATTTGCTGCGTGACTTGTAATCTAGGTCTTAGAGAGTTTTGGAGTGTGACAATAAATGATACAAATGGCTAATTCCTTAATTTGTGATGCAGTTATGGACATCAAAATCAATGTAAAAAAATATGTACATGGCAGTCCTAGAAAGAAGGGCTAAAGTTGTGGCCAGCATACAAGGTGTCAAAGAATAGGTTTCTCTCTCTTTCCTTCCAAGGGAAGACTCTCTTTGGTTCTGACCTGCACTCAATTATTAAGACTGTTACTGGAGAAAAAGGAGTTTTTTTTTCAAGATAAGAAATCTAAAGGAAAGAACAAATTTGGTAACCGGTTTTGTTCCTTTCATTCCTCAGGAGATCAGAAGCTTTCCTCCTCTCAAACGTCTGAGTCCTCCAAGCTAGCCTGGAAGCCTGGTTCTTCCTGGGCTAAAAAAAGCAGTCCAAGAACCCTAAGCTTGCATGAAGGTGCGGCCCCCAAACCAGAATTTGTTTTGGTAGGGTGCATATTGAGTCTTTTTCAGAAGGCCTGATTTAATTTGGTCAAACATCATATCTATCTCAGGGTTGTTGGATAGGTATTCGATCCAGGTCTCCTCGAGATGATTCCATCTATCTCATGTCCCCAAAATTCCTGTGAAGGCATCTGCCTTTATTCAATGTGTTCAGGATCTAGAGAAAATGGGATTAGTTGTCCCAGTGCCTGTCTCATAACAGGGACAAGGGTTTTACTCTTTTCATTGTCCCAAAGAAGGACAGAACTTTCAGACCCATCTTGGACTTGAAGACTCAAAACAAGTTTGTAAGGGTCCCTACTTTCAAGATGGAAACAATTTGCACAATTTTACCCTTGATACAACAAAGTCAATTAATGTCTACAATAGACCTCAAGGATGCATATCTGCAAATTTCTATTCACAGGGACCATCATCAATTTCTAAGATTTGCCTTTCTCATCAAACACTATCAGTTGCTTGCTCTTCCTTTTGGTCTAGCCACAGCTCCACATATATTTGCAAAAGAGTTGCAAGCATTGTTGGCTGTAATCAGAGCCCAGGGTATCTCTATTGCAATTTATCTTGACGACATCCTAGTTCAGGCTCCTTCTCTGTCACTAGCGATTGCTAATACTCAAAGGCTTCTGTTTTTTCTTCAGAATCACAGTTGGAAAATAAATGTTCCAAAAAGCTCCTTATCACCAGCTACAAAGGTGTTGTTTCTGGGAGTCATCATAATATTAGTATCTATGTTTATTTTCCTGATAGTAACTTGCAGAATAAAGGTTCATAAGGCATGTCCTATACTTCAATGCTCTCCTTCAACAGTGGCTGAATGCATGAAGGTAGTGGGTCTTATTGTAGTGGCTACAGATGCCGTTCCATTTGCCTGCCTTAAATCACAGCAGCAATGGACAAAGAATTATCTGCAATTGGACCAACAGATCTTTCTGGATTCCTCTGTCAATCTCTTTCTTGGCGAATGTAAAGTCCTTGTTTGACCCTTGGGACATTCTTCTTTCAGCCTTTATGGGCTATTGTGAGCACAGACACCAGTCTTTGAGGTTGGGGTGCTGTCTGAGAGTCTTGGAGGGCGCAAGGTGTTTGGTCTACTCTGGAGGTGAGGTTACCAATAAACATTCTGGAACTCCGAGCAATTCTTTGAGCTTTTCTGTCCTGGCCCCTTATCAAAAAGCAGAAGTACATCTATTTCCAGTCAGACAACATCACATCTGTGGCTTACATAAATCGTCAAGGGGAATCTCACAGTCCTCTGACAGTCTCTCTGATTCTATCCTGGGCAGACAAGAACCAGTGTTCCTTGTCAGCAGTGCACATTGGGAAGAATTGGGAAGCGGATAATCTCAACCATCAGTCTGTTCATCCAGGAGAGTGGTCTCTCCATCAAGAGATCTTTGATCAGTTAGTAGCCAAATGGGGTCTGATGACTTCTAATTTAAATCACAAACTTTCAATGTATTGTGCAAGATCCAGAAATCCAAGGGCTTCCATGATAGACACCTAAGTGTGTCTACAGAATTTTCATCTTGCCTATCTGTTCCCTCTATTTGTTCTCTGCCAAGAGTCATTGCTCAAATCAAACAGTCTGCATCAGTAATTATGATAACTTCAGCTTGGCCCCTCAGAACATGGTATATAGATCTTATTTAGATGTCCTCCTCTCCTCCATGGCTTCTGCCTCATAGACAAGATATCTTGTCTTAAGGCCTTCTCTTCCATTATAATCTCAAATCTCTAAGTTTGACAGCCTGGAGGTTGAATACCTTATCCTGAAGCACAGAGGATTTTTGGACTCTGTAATTGATACTCTGTAACAAGCCAGGAAACCTATGACTCAAAAGATATATCACAAGGTCTGGAAGCTGTATTTCAATTAGTGTTCTTCCAAAGGTTTTTCCTAGCATTCCTTTAGGATTCCTAGAATTCTTCAGTTTCTAGAAGGTGGTCTTTTCAAGGGGTTGTCCGCTAGTTCCTTAAAAGGCCACATTTCTGCTTTACCTGTTCTCTTACATAAGAAGTTGGCCAAGCTACCAGATGTTCAATCCTTTGTCCAGGTGTGGGTGGGAATTAGGCCAGTCTTGAGGCCTATATTTCTGCCTCATATTCCTTATTTAGTTCTTTCAGTTTTACAAGGACCTCCTTTTGAACCTATGCACAGCAAGTTATTATACTTTTTCTGTTGGCTATTTCCTCAGCCAGAAGAGTATCTGAACTCTACAGCTACTGCTGTAGTCTTAGTTTCTTGGCTCAAACAGGTAATTCACAAAGCGTACTTGGTGGCAGGAAAGTTTCCCCCTAAGCATATCACAGCTCATTCTACAGGATCAGTTGCTACTTCCTGGGCTTTCAAAAAGGATACATCCTTGGAGCAGATTTGCAAAGTTGCAACATGGTCTTTTCTACATACGTTTTCCAAATTTTACCCTTTTGATGTTTCTGTTCCTTGGTATATTTTGGCAGGAAAGTCCTTCAGTCTGCAGTGTCCAGCAAATAGAAAGAGCCTAAGGTTTTTGTCCCTCCCATTCCTTAACATGGACCACATGGTTGGGTATTAAATCCCACATTGTATGGATCCTTATGGACTATCATCATCATGCATCATCATGCAAAAGAAAACAAGATGTATGCATACCTGATAAAAAAAAATATATTTTGGGATGATGATAGTCTATAGGCCCCGTCCATTTTAATTTTTTTCAGGCAACTGTTCTAATTTGCACCTCTGTAAACTTTCCTAACTAACTTTTCCTTTTCTCTGCAGGTTTATATGTTAAACTGAGGAGAGATGAGAGGTGGGGGGGGGGGATTAAAGCTCTTGTGTGGGTTCTCAGCCTCCTCCTAGTGACGGGAAATATATCCCAAATGTATGGATCCCTATGGATTATTATCATCCCAAAAGAAAATAATTTATACGGTAAGCATACATTTTGTTTTTAAGGCGGATTGTTGGTCATAGAATGTCATTTTTAATATCTTGCGTGTGTAATAGCATTTTTCATGAATGTGGTGTTACCTGAAATTAACTTTTTCAACAAATATTCATAAGTTGTTCTGTGATTAAATTTTCTTTTAAATGATCCTCATCTATTCTTTGTACTATCTTTGCTATGTTTTCCAAATAAAATCTTTGTGAAAGCTATGAGATCAGTTATATTGTGTGCGTGAATATGAATTGGAATATGCTGTGTTACTGACATGTTGGGGCATTTTGTCTTCTTAAAAATAATCATTCAAATTTAAATATAATTATCACAGTCACACCTCAAGCACTCGAAGTTTGGTATCACATCACTTTTATACAACATCATTTTCAATGATTATTTTGAAAAAGACAAAATGCCCCAACACGTCAGTATCACAGCATATTCCAATTCATATTCACGCACACAACATAACTGTCACAAAGATTGTTAGGTTAGGCATCAATAATTTATGAATATCAATAAATAAATTAATATGCAACCGAATTACAACATTAATATTTTTTAGTTCTTGGTTTTATGGTCGAATATGTGGAAGAAAAACACACAAAACAGTATAATATCAATTGACAATTTACTTGGCAATCCATATTAAAAGTTAATACAATAAAACAATACTAGTACAAAAGACAGAAACAATATTCAACACAGTGATAACATATTACAGTACAATAAAAACAAACAAGAATCAAAACAATACTCACAACAGTACAAATTCGAACCTACAGGGCCCAGCCTGCCAGCTGGGCCCAGCATCAACTCCAGTCTTTACTCCTTGCTGGCTCATGGTGGAAAGAGACAAGCCTTTTCAAAGTTCCCCAATTTACTCTAAACATGGGAGGTACTATATCAGGTAGGCTGGTCTATGATGTCACTGCCTGGAAATGAATTCTACACACTGCCCCCCAGTGGACCCTCTAGCAAATTGCATAATTATGCTTAATTTATGACATAAATCATTAGTGAATAATCAATACAAAGATGTTATTTTGAAAACATAGCAACAATAGTACAAAAAGATGAGGATCATATATGTTATTTCATTATGCATAACAAAACATTTTATATAGAAATCTCAAGGTCTTTACTCTCCCATTAAGATTGCTAACAGCTTCCTTTGAGACACAGTTTCTGAGATAACTCATCTCAATGCCAAGAGTAGCTTTGGCCTTGTGGCTAAAGTCTTAATCAGCTGTTATGGTTCCTAAGAATAGACTGCTGACTTTGCCTTTATTATTCCCACCTGTACTAAAAGATGTGTTTTCGTGTTCCAGGATTATAGATCGAAGGGCAAGAACCAGCCCATGCACCATTTTCATACCTCCAAGATTCAAGATTCTACTGCTCCTGCTAATTTCTCTGAGGCAGGTACTTCTAATTATTCCTGGAAGTCGGGAGGTGCTTGGGACAAATTCAAGCAGACTAAGGAGTCCACTTCATCCTATAATACAGCATGAAGGGCAGACCTTGCCACCAATCATGAGGGTATTTCTGTAAATCTATTTCAGGTACTTGGGAATGAGATTTTTCTCGAGACCAATATTGACAAAGTTTCCTTTTTGACGGTTAACGTTTTTGGCAGTTTACATATTACTTTCTTTTTTCTCTTAGCACTTACTAAAATATTCATTACTTTTTACTATTGTTGACTGATCAACTAAGTGATAATTTTCATAATGTTTACACTGTAAAAATGAAACTTTTACCACTGTCTAACTTTGTCCAAAACAGTCTCACAAAAGGAGAGGCAAAATGGTATAAAAAAATTACCATCCTTTTAAGAGTTAAACAATCTAAATGCCATTTGTAAAAGGCATTGGTTTTTAAACATTTCCTCAGGCCTCCCCAACAGCGAAGGTTTTCAGGATTACCTTGGATAACAGCAGATGACAACTATGTTTATTAATCAGCCGATTATTTTACCTGTGCTCCAGTTCAGATATCCTCAAAATGTGGCCTGTTAGGGAGTTCTGATGAAAGGTTTGAAAACCAGTGGTATATGGGTATGATGGGTATTCTTGGTATGTTTGCTGAATTAGTTCAAAGTGATAATTATAATTTAAGACTATTCTCCTGTACAGTTAACCCTTTAATCCATATTCTGAACAGACACAACTGATATACAAAAGACAATGGACAAATCAAATCAAATACATACATGTTCATTATATACAAATAAACACATGGTAATGCAATGTTTAATGCTGCAGTTTTTTTGTTGTATTTTGAAAACTAATAGATTTTCTAAATTGTAATATACTCCCCTACCCTGTGCAACAAGTATAAAATCCTTACGGCTAGATTAAGAGTTATGTGTTAAAGGGACATTAAACACTTTGAGATGGTAATATAAAATGATAAATTGTATATAATAAAACAACTCTGCAATATACTTTCATTATTTATTTTGTCCTCTTTCATTCTGAAATTGTGAGCTTTTCAGTTCCTGTTAGAAATGGAAGTGCAAAACACTGTTGTATTGCACACAGCCATTGGCTGCACACTCTAGTGACCTATTTATAACTGACCCTAATTGGCCACAGCAGAGAAGGTAACACAAGTTACAACATGGCAGCTCCCAGTGATTTATAGACACTAAGGCCTAGATTTGGAGTTCGGCGGTAGCCGTCAAAACCAGCGTTAGAGGCTCCTAACGCTGGTTTTGGGCGCCCGCTGGTATTTGGAGTCAGTGATTAAAGGGTCTAACGCTCACTTTTCAGCCGCGACTTTTCCATACCGCAGATCCCCCTACGCCATTTGCGTAGCCTATCTTTTCAATGGGATCTTTCTAACGCTGGTATTTAGAGTCGTTTCTGAAGTGAGCGTTAGAGCTCTAACGACAAAATTCCAGCCGCCTGAAAATAGCAGGAGTTAAGAGCTTTCTGGCTAACGCCGGTTTATAAAGCTCTTAACTACTGTACCCTAAAGTACACTAACACCCATAAACTACCTATGTACCCCTAAACCGAGCTCCCCCCACACCGCCGCCACTCAATTAAAATTTTTAACCCCTAATCTGCCGACCGCCACCTACGTTATATTTATGTACCCCTAATCTGCTGCCCCTAACCCCGCCGACCCCTGTATTACATTTATTAACCCCTAACTTGCCCCCCACAACGTCGCCGCCAGCTACTTAAAATAATTAACCCCTAATCTTCCGACCGCAAATCGCCGCCACCTACGTTATCCCTATGTACCCCTAATCTGCTGCCCCTAACATCGCCGACCCCTATATTATATTTATTAACCCCTAATCTGCCCCCCTCAACGTCGCCGACACCTGCCTACACTTATTAACCCCTAATCTGCCGAGCGGACCTGAGCGCTACTATAATAAAGTTATTAACCCCTAATCCGCCTCACTAACCCTATCATAAATAGTATTAACCCCTAATCTGCCCTCCCTAACATCGCCGACACCTACCTTCAATTATTAACCCCTAATCTGCCGACCGGAGCTCACCGCTATTCTAATAAATGTATTAACCCCTAAAGCTAAGTCTAACCCTAACACTAACACCCCCCTAAGTTAAATATAATTTAAATCTAACGAAATAAATTAACTCTTATTAAATAAATTATTCCTATTTAAAGCTAAATACTTACCTGTAAAATAAATCCTAATATAGCTACAATATAAATTATAATTATATTATAGCTATTTTAGGATTAATATTTATTTTACAGGCAACTTTGTAATTATTTTAACCAGGTACAATAGCTATTAAATAGTTAAGAACTATTTAATAGTTACCTAGTTAAAATAATAACAAATTTACCTGTAAAATAAATCCTAACCTAAGTTATAATTAAAACCTAACACTACCCTATCAATAAAATAATTAAATAAACTACCTACAATTACCTACAATTAACCTAACACTACACTATCAATAAATTAATTAAACACAATTCCTACAAATAAATACAATTAAATAAACTAGCTAAAGTACAAAAAATAAAAAAGATCTAAGTTACAGAAAATAAAAAAATATTTACAAACATAATAAAAATATTACAACAATTTTAAACTAATTACACCTACTCTAAGCCCCCTAATAAAATAACAAAGCCCCCCAAAATAAAAAATTCCCTACCCTATTCTAAATTAAAAAAGTTACAAGCTCTTTTACCTTACCAGCCCTGAACAGGGCCCTTTGCGGGGCATGCCCCAAGAATTTCAGCTCTTTTGCCTGTAAAAAAAACACATACAATACCCCCCCCCAATATTACAACCCACCACCCACATACCCCTAATCTAACCCAAACCCCCCTTAAATAAACCTAACACTAAGCCCCTGAAGATCTTCCTACCTTGTCTTCACCATACCAGGTTCACCGATCCGTCCTGAAGAGCTCCTCCGATGTCCTGATCCAAGCCCAAGCGGGGGCTGAAGAGGTCCATGATCCGGTCAAAGTCTTCATCCAAGCGGGGCAGAAGAGGATCTTCCATCCGATTGAAGTCATCATCCAGGCGGCATCTTCGATCTTCTTCCATCCGGAGCGAAGCGGCAGGATCCTGAAGACATCCAGCGCGGAACATCCATCTGGACCGACGACTGAACGACGAATGACTGTTCCTTTAAGGGACGTCATCCAAGATGGCGTCCCTCGAATTCCGATTGGCTGATAGGATTCTATCAGCCAATCGGAATTAAGGTAGGAATTTTCTGATTGGCTGATGGAATCAGCCAATCAGAATCAAGTTCAATCCGATTGGCTGATCCAATCAGCCAATCAGATTGAGCTCGCATTCTATTGGCTGTTCCGATCAGCCAATAGAATGCGAGCTCAATCTGATTGGCTGATTGGATCGGCCAATCGGATTGAACTAGATTCTGATTGGCTGATTCCATCAGCCAATCAGAAAATTCCTACCTTAATTCCGATTGGCTGATAGAATCCTATCAGCCAATCGGAATTCGAGGGACGCCATCTTGGATGACGTCCCTTAAAGGAACAGTCATTCGTCGTTCAGTCGTCGGTCCGGATGGATGTTCCGCGCTGGATGTCTTCAGGATCCTGCCGCTTCGCTCCGGATGGAAGAAGATCGAAGATGCCGCCTGGATGATGACTTCAATCGGATGGAAGATCCTCTTCTGCCCCGCTTGGATGAAGACTTTGACCGGATCATGGACCTCTTCAGCCCCCGCTTGGGCTTGGATCAGGACATCGGAGGAGCTCTTCAGGACGGATCGGTGAACCTGGTATGGTGAAGACAAGGTAGGAAGATCTTCAGGGGCTCAGTGTTAGGTTTATTTAAGGGGGGTTTGGGTTAGATTAGGGGTATGTGGGTGGTGGGTTGTAATGTTGGGGGGGGGTATTGTATGTGTTTTTTTTACAGGCAAAAAGAGCTGAAATTCTTGGGGCATGCCCCACAAAGGGCCCTGTTCAGGGCTGGTAAGGTAAAAGAGCTTGTAACTTTTTTAATTTAGAATAGGGTAGGGAATTTTTTATTTTGGGGGGCTTTGTTATTTTATTAGGGGGCTTAGAGTAGGTGTAATTAGTTTAAAATTGTTGTAATATTTTTATTATGTTTGTAAATATTTTTTTATTTTCTGTAACTTAGATCTTTTTTATTTTTTGTACTTTAGCTAGTTTATTTAATTGTATTTATTTGTAGGAATTGTATTTAATTAATTTATTGATAGTGTAGTGTTAGGTTAATTGTAGGTAATTGTAGGTAGTTTATTTAATTATTTTATTGATAGGGTAGTGTTAGGTTTAATTATATCTTAGGTTAGGACTTATTTTACAGGTAATTTTGTTATTATTTTAACTAGGTAACTATTAAATAGTTCTTAACTATTTAATAGCTATTGTACCTGGTTAAAATAATTACAAAGTTGCCTGTAAAATAAATATTAATCCTAAAATAGCTATAATATAATTATAATTTATATTGTAGCTATATTAGGATGTATTTTACAGGTAAGTATTTAGCTTTAAATAGGAATCATTTATTTAATAAGAGTTAATTTATTTCGTTAGATAAAAATTATATTTAACTTAGGGGGGTGTTAGTGTTAGGGTTAGACTTAGCTTTAGGGGTTAATACATTTATTAGAATAGCGGTGAGCTCCGGTCGGCAGATTAGGGGTTAATAATTGAAGTTAGGTGTCGGCGATGTTAGGGAGGGCAGATTAGGGGTTAATACTATTTATGATAGGGTTAGTGAGGCGGATTAGGGGTTAATAACTTTATTATAGTAGCGCTCAGGTCCGCTCGGCAGATTAGGGGTTAATAAGTGTAGGCAGGTGTCGGCGACGTTGAGGGGGGCAGATTAGGGGTTAATAAATATAATATAGGGGTCGGCGATGTTAGGGCAGCAGATTAGGGGGTACATAGGGATAACGTAGGTTGCGGCGGTTTACGGAGCGGCAGATTAGGGGTTTAAAAAAATATGCAGGGGTCAGCAATAGCGGGGGGCGGCAGATTAGGGGTTAATAAGTGTAAGGCTAGGGGTGTTTAGACTCGGGGTACATGTTAGAGTGTTAGGTGCAGACGTAGGAAGTGTTTCCCCATAGGAAACAATGGGGCTGCGTTCGGAGCTGAACGCTGCTTTTTTGCGTTTTTGAGGCCGGCCGCGTCCGTAAGCAACTCTGGTATCGAGAGTTGCATTTGCGGTAAAAATGCTCTACGCTCCTTTTTTGGAGCCTAACGCAGCATTTGTTTGAACTCTCGATACCAGAGTTAAATTTATGGTGCGGCCAGAAAAAAGCCCCGCGGAGCGTTAGCAGCCCTTTTACCGCCGAACTCCAAATCTAGGCCTAAAACTTTAAACTTTACACTTATTTTGTCACAACTAATGAAACGTTAAAAAATACATCTACATGTTAGTCATGGACTAATCTTTTCTTTGAATGCATCATTCTATCTAGCATGTATTTAGTGTTTAATGTCCCTTTAAGGTAAAAAAGCAGCGTTAACAGGTCCTAACGCTGCTTTTTTACGCCCGCTGCTATTACGCAAACCAACTTAAATTTCGTAAAGGCTTTTTTCAATGGGACTTGCATAGCGCCAGTATTACGAGTTTGTCCTGAGGCCAAAAAGTGAGCGGTACACCCTCTACCGCCAAGATTCCTAACGCATTTTAAAGTCAGTAGTTGAGTTTTACACTACAAAGCTGTAGCATAAAACTCATAACTAAAGCGCTAAAAAGTACACTAACACCAATAAACTACCTATTAACCCATAAAACCGAGGCTCTCCCGCATCGCAAACACTAAAATAAAAATATTAGTCCCTAATCTGCCGCTCCCAACATCGCCACCACTATAATAAACATATTAACCCCTAAACCGCCGCACTCCCGCATCGCAAACACTAGTTAAATATTATTAACCCCTAATCTGCCACCCCTAACATCGCCGCCACATACATTATACTTATTAACCCCTAATCTGCCGCTCCAGATATCGCCGCCGCCACCTACATTATACCTATTAACCCCTAATCTGCTTCCCCCAACATCGCTGCCACCTACCTACATTTATTAACCCCTAATCTGCCAACCCCAAAGTCGCCGGCACTATTCTAAATTTATTAACCCTTTAAACCTAAGTCTAACCCTAACAGCCCTATCTTAAATATAATTTAAATAAATCTAAATAAAATTACTATCATTACCTAAATTATTCCTATTTAAAACTAAATACTTACCTATAAAATAAACCCAAAGCTATCTACAATATAACTAATAGTTACATTGTAGCTAGCTTAGGGTTTATTTTTATTTCACAGGCAAGGTTGTATTTATTTAACTAGGTCGAATAGTTACTAATAGTTATTAACTATTTAATAACTACCTAGCTAAAATAAATACAAATTTACCTGTAAAATAAAACCTAACCTAAGTTACACTAACACCTATCACTACACTACAATTAAATAACTTACCTAAATTAAATACAATTAAATAAATTAAATGCAATTAGCTAAATTACAAAAACAAACAAACACTAAATTACAGAAAATAAAAAACAAATTACAAGATCTTTAAACTAATTACACCTAATCTAAGTGTAATGCAGCTTATTTTCATTTGGCTTATGTGAGAGTATTGGATCACAACTGCAGATAAATAAAACTCTTTTAATTTCAGAGGCAAAGAATAGAGGAAATGTCCCTTTAAGGTGGTCCTGATTTTTTGGTTACAGGAGAGTAAAGGAGACTACTGTAGGTATTTGACTGAAGTGGCTTTTGTAATTAGGAGTTGAGGAAAGGAGCACTTGTTATATTGTAGCTATCCCTTTAATACTGGCAGGGCCAAGACTGCTGCGTGAGTGTTCAGCTTGTGTTTGCAGCGTGTGCTTGGGGGTGTGAGAGTGATGGCCAATCCGATCTGAGCAGGAGACTTGCAGCTGCAAGGTAGAGGAAGGAAACTAGCTGAGCGTTGTGTGGTACAGAGCGGCTGTGACGTCAGATTTTTAGAGGTGTGTGTCTGTACACCAATCAGGAGCCAGGAAATTCGGGAGCTCCGTAACTTAAAATTATACAAGAACCAAAGGTCCTTTAACTGTTGCGGCTGTGACCGCATAAAGATAGTAAAGCAGGTATGAAATAAGGGCTTTGTCCGAATTCGGAGATTTACTTTGAGATCAATGTTTGATATGGCAATAACGAGACAAGGATAGGGAATTGCGGATAGGCTGCTTGAATGACTTCTAGTTGTTAGGTGGGTGGCTGGAAGCAATGACGGTCAAAGCAGACTGTTGTTGTAGACTGAGAACAGGTTGGAATTTGGGCTCAAAGAGAGCTAAGTTTGTAATCCAAAAGAGTAGGTAAGATCAAGACTTCAGAGTACTGGTGACGAAGTGCACGCTACAAGTTTGCTACACTTCTGAAATAATTGACATTGAGGCAGGGAGGATCATGGGGCTATAAGGAGTAGGCTTAAAGGGTCATACCCAAGGAAGAAATCTCTCTGACATGTCCCCCTGTCAAAGGTGGCTGCACCGCAGCAGAGGGTCCAGGTCTGTCCGGATTCATATGATGGAAAGCAGCCACTAACCGTTGCAGCACTGATATTATCAACAGGCTCCCATAAATCCTCTTCAGGACTGAATCCCTTCAGCGGATCAAATATTGGAGCTGTCCGTGGCATCAGCCGGGAATCCCTAATGGACCTGATCTCATACACATCATCCATGTGCGGGGTAGGAAGTGAATGTGAGTCAGAGGATTGTCCTCTAGTTGGAGTATAAGGTTTCAATAGGGATACGTGAAATGTAGGGTGGATACGGTATTCAGGAGGGCAACTGCAGGGGTCACAGCATTTTCATTCACAACTTTTGAGATTTCATAAGTCCAATGAAGAGTTGAGAGAATTTCCTACAGGGTGTTCTAAGATTCAGATGTTTTGTGGAAAGCCAAACCTTGTTGCCAACAGAGTATGTTGGGTGGAACTCTTCTCTTAGCGTCGTAGTATTTCTTCTGCCTTAATTGGGCTTCTTTTTATATTTTCCTGAGAAAAAATGAACGAGTCAGCTATTGTGTTACTTGTTTTATCTACAAAGGGTGAAGAAGTATTGTTTTGTGGGTACATCTGGAAGGTAGGAGGGTAACCATAGTTGGAAAAAGTACGGAGTTGTCTTAGTGGATGAATTATACGAATTGTTGTAGGGCATATTCAGCTGTCGGAATGTTGTCATACCATTGATCTTGGTGGAAGGAACAGTAACATCTAATGTACTGTTCCAACCATTGATTGACTCTCTCGGTTTGTCCGTTGGTCTGAGGGATGAAACGCTGTACTGTATCTTTGTTGAACACTAAATACCTTACACAAGGCTTTCCAAAACTTAGAGGGTGAACTGGGAACCCCTGTCGGTAATGATGATGGAGGGTAAGCCCATGTAATCTTACAATGTGCTGTAGAAATAATCATGCAGTTTCTGCGGAAGTAGGTAGCTTTCGGTAGGGAATGAAGTGAGCCATCTTTGTCAGAAGGTCCACAACAACTAGTATGGTTGTACAATTACAGGATGAAGGAAGATCAACTATAAAGTCCATGCCGATGGTTTGCCAAGGCCGGTCTGGAATGTGTAGAGGTTTTAATAGCCCAATAAGGACGTGCCTTCTCGGGTTCAGGATTATACATTTTTCACATGTTTTTGACATATTCCTTTACAGACTGATCGATATTAGGCCACCAATAGTTCCTTTTTAGCAGTTCCAAAGTTCTTTGGACACCAGGATGTCCAGCGAGTGGGGCATCATGATGGTTATATAGTAACTGGTCCTTTAATTTGAGGAGGTATGTAGTAGTTTATCTTTGTGATAGTAAAGAGGATCCCCCTTTTGTTGCAACTTTGTCTTTGGATAGGTGAGGTCGACTTGCTGGGTTTTCTGTAGATCCTTATGCGGTGTTATCATGGCACAAAAATGGTCTGGAGAAAGTATATTCCGAGGAGGGGTTTCGGATGGACCTTGGATTAACATACGGGAAAGAGCGTCAGCCTTATCATTTTTTGTCCCTGGGCGGTAAATTATGTGGAAATTAAACCTGGGTGAAGTTACAAACTAAATCGCAGTTGACACGCTGACAGAGTTTTGCTTGATTGTAGAAATTCCAAATTTTGATGATCTGTATATATGAATATAGGAATTTTTGTACCTTCAAGTAGATGACGCCAATGTTCGAAGAACTTCCTTATGACTAGGAGTTCTTTATGCCCAATTGAATAGTTCAATTCTGGGGGAGTCATCAATTTGGAGAAAAAAGCTACCGGGTGTATAGGATCGGAAGGTGTCTTCCTTTGTGATAGAATGGCACCTACAGCGAAATTTGAGGCATCTACCCTCTAGGATGAATTGTAGATTTGGATTTGGGAATTGCAGGATAGGAGCTGATTGTGAAAGAGCTTTTTAATACATTAAAAGCTTCCTGTGCCCTTTTAAATTCCAGATAAAAGGTGTACGGGAACCATAAGGTTGGCTGAGGTGGTTTAGCGATAGAAGAAAATCCCTTAATAAACTTTCGTAGAAATTGGCGAATCCCAGGAAGCGCTGAACTGCCTTTGTAGAAGGTGGGTACTGGCCAATTTTGTATAGCTACGACCTTGTCATCCTCCATTTTAAGTCCTGCAGATGAAATGTGATATCCAAGGAAAGAGATCTCTAAATGACATGAAAGAGACACTTCTCGGCTTTAGTATAAAGTTGGTGTGTACGCAGACGTCCGAGGACCCCAACAAACATGTTTTTGATGTTCTTCCAAGTTGTCTAAGTATATCAGGATATCATCCAGGTAAACCACCATGCACACGTCCAGACAAATCCCTGAAGATATCTTAATGATTACAGAGCCCGAAAGGCGAATACCAGGTACTTGTATAGTCCGTAACAAGTCCTGAAGGCAGTGAGCCACTCGTCACCTTCATGGATCCTGACCAGATTATAGGCTCCTCTTAGGTCAAATTTTGAGTATATCTTTGCCTGGCTAAGACGCTCAACTAATTCGGGAATTAATGGTAATGGGTTACCTATTTTTCAAGGTTCTTTTATTCAGTTCCCGATAATCGATGATCAGTCTTAATGAGTCATCTTTGTTCCTGACAAAGAAGATGTCAGCTCCCGCTGGGGAGGTGGAAGGCCTGATAAAACCCTTTTTAAAGTTATCATCGATATACGATTTTAGATGTTCCAGTTCAGGCTGTGACAATGGGTATATGTGCCCCATATGGAATAGTGAATCCAGGTAACCAATTCAATAGGGCAATCATAGATGTGGTGAAGTGGCAGGGATTCTGCTTCTTTCTTACTGAAGGACGTCTGAGAAGTCTTGGTACACCTCCGGTAAAGTGAATCCTGTGACCCTGTAGAATGGTTTGTGTTGGATGACAGGTTTTCAGGACAGAAAGAAGAATCAAATTCCACTTGGAGAGTTCCCCAATCTATCTTGGGTTGGTGTAGTTGTAAACATGAAAGCCTTAAAACTACAGGAAACATGGGAGATGGTATATGTCAAACAAAATGTATTCTACATGTCCTGTATCTGTGGTTAATTTTTAAGGGAATGTATTGGTGTGTAACAGGACCGGGTGTTTACAAAAGACCCATCAATGACACGTATTGAGAAGGGTTTGCTTTCAAATCATAAAGGGAAATTTTATTTTTCTAGCTAATTCAGAATCCAGAAAATTAGAGTAAGCCCCAGAATCAATAATTGCTTCAGTACGGAGAGCTTGAAGATCCCACTGTAAAAAAGAGAGATATAGTACAGTTAGCAGAGTTGGAGATTTTTACTGGTAAAACAGTTACTAGCAATGGGGGACTTACTATTCTTCTGACGAAGTAGGATGGGACACTCTTTCACAGAATGTGCTGAAGATGCGCAATACATGCACAGGTTAGCTATCCCTTCTGCGCAACCTCTCTTCTGGTTGTAGATGGCCCTTAGTGATCCCTAGGTCCATGGGAACAGGGATGTCCTTAGAAGAAGAGGTGAAAGAAGTAATTGGGTAGATTTTATGTGATGACTCAGGATGTGAATGTTCAGCTTGGCGTTCTCTTATACGTCTGTCTACATGTATGGAAAGTTCAATTAAGCCTTCGAGGGTCCTGGGGAGTTCAGTATGGGCTAATTCATCCATAGGTTTATCTGATAACCCAAGCCTGTATGATTGCAAAGGGAGACGTCACTCCATTCCGGAATCCATTGCATTACAGTTTGAATTCCGTCAAGTATTCCTCTACAGGTCGGCTTCCCTGTTTGACTGAACACATACTGGTCTCAGCTGTTAGCTGCTTCTGAGTGTCCTCATAAAGAGTACCATTTGGGTAAAAGAAATCAGTGAGAGAAGCGAGAATTGGGTCGTCATTCTCAAAAAATACATCAGCCCATTTCCTAGGTTCCCCTCTAAGGAAGGAGATGACAGTCATCACTTTAATCCTTTCATTATGATAGGTCTTTGGTCTCATCTGGAACAACAATCTACAATTATTGCAGAAATGTCTGAACATTGTTCTGTCCCCTGAGAATAAATCAGGAAGGGAGACTTGGGGTTCTGTGGTGTTATCTCTGAGCATAGCCCTTAGTGAGTCATTCTGTATTTGTTCTCTGACCCCCAGTGTAAGTTGATCAGACTCTTTGGGGTTTAAATTATATACAACGGTTGGTATATCTGCTGGATCCATCTTTTTTTAAGGCCAATTATTATGTAATGTAGCTTATTTTCCTTTGGCTTATGTGAGAGTATTGGGATCACAACTGCAGATATATAAAACTCTTTTAATTTCAGAGGAAAAGAATAGAGGAAATGTCCCTATAAGGTGGTCCTTGATTATTTGGTTACAGAGAGTAAAGTAGACTCCTGTAGGTAATTTGACTGAAGTGGCTTTTGTAATTAGGAGTTGAGGAAAGGCGCAATTGTTATATTGTAGCTATCCCTTTAATACTGGCAGGGCCAAGACTGCTGCGTGAGTGTTCAGCTTGTGTATGCAGCGTGTGCTTGGGGGTGTGAGAGTGCTGACCAATCCGATCTGAGCAGGAGACTTGCAGCTTGCAAGGGAGAGGAAAGAAACTAGCCGAGCTTGTGTGGTACGGAGCGGCTGTGACGTCAGCTTTTTAGAGGTGTGTGTCTGTACACCAATCAGGAGCCAGGAAATTCGGGAGCTCCGTAACTGAAAATTATACAAGAACCCAAAGTCCTTTAACTGTTGCGGCTGTGACCGCAGAGAGAGATAAGCAGGTATGAAGTAAAGGCTTCTCCGGATTAGGAGATTTACTTTGGAATCAATGTTTGATATGGCAATAACGAGACAAGATAGGAATTGCGGTTAGGCTGTTGAATGACTTCTAGTTGTTAGGTGGTGGCTGGAAACAATGACGATCAAAGCAGACTGTTGTTGTAGACTGAGAACAGGTGGAATTTGGCCTCAAAGAGAGCTAAGTTTGTAATCCAAAAGAGTAGGTAAGATCAAGACTTCAGAGTACTGGTAGCGCAGTGCACGCTACAAGTTTGCTACCACTTCTGAAATAATTGACAATGAGGTAGGGAGGATCATGGGCTATTAAGGAGTAGACTTAAAGGGACATACCCAAGGAAGAAATCTCTCTGACAACTAACAGCCTATCAAAATAAAAAAGCCCCCCAAAAATTAAAAAAACCTAGCCTAAACTAAACTATCAATACCCCTTAAAAGGGACTTTTGCAGGGCATTGCCCCAAAGAAATCAGCTCTTTTACCCTGAAAAAGAATACAAACAACCCCCCTAAACAGTAAACCCACCACCCACACAACTAACCCCCCAAATAAAAGCCTAACTAAAAAAACCTTAAGTTCCCATTGGATGGGCATTGCACTTAAAAGGGCATTTAGCTCTATTACTGCCCAAAGCCCTAACCTAAAAATAAAACACACCCAATACACCCTTAAAAAATCCTAACACTAACCCCCGAAGATTCACTTACTGGGAGAAGTCTTCATCCAAGCGGCAAGATGTCCCTCAACGAAGCCGGCAAAAGTGGTCCTCCAGGATGGGCCAGAAGTGGTCCTCCCGACGGGCCAGAAGTCTTCACCTAGACGGCATCTTTTATCTTCATCCTTCCGACACGGGAGCGGCTCATCTTCAAGACATCCGGCGCGGGAGCTACCTCTTCAATCGACGGCTTCTTGCTGAATAAAGGCCTCCTTTAAATTACGTCATCCAAGATGGCGTCCCTTAGAATTCTATCAGCCAATCAGAATTAAGGTTGAAAAAATCCTATTGACTTGATTGGAACAGCCAATAGAATGCAAGCTCAATCCTATTGGCTGATTGGATCAGCCAATAGGATTGAACTTCAAGCCTATTGGCTGATTGCACTCAGTCAATAGGATTTTTTCAACCTTATTTCGTTAGCTGATAGAATTCTATCAGCCAATCGGAATCTAAGGGACGCCATCTTGGATGACGTCATTTAAAGGAACCTTCATTCAGCAAGAAGCCGTCGATTTGAAGAGGATGCTCCACAAACTGCATGTCTTGAAGGTGGAGCCGCTCCGCGTCGGAAGGATGAAGATAGAAGATGCCATCTGGGTGAAGACTTCTGCCGGTCTGGAGGACCATTTCAGCCCATCTGGAGGACCACTTCTGCCGGCTTTGTTGAGGACATCTTGCCGCTTGGATGGAAGACTTCTCCCTGTAAGTGAATCTTCGGGGGTTAGTGTTAGAATTTTTTAAGGGTGTATTGGGTGGGTTTTATTTTTAAGTTAGGGCTTTTTGGCAGCAATAGAGCTAAATGCCCTTTTAAGGGCAATGTCCATCCAAATGCCCTTTTCAGGGCAATGGGGAGCTTAGGTTTTTTTAGTTAGGCTTTTAATTTGGGGGAGTTGGTCGTGTGGGTGGTGGGTTTTACTGTTGGGAGGGTTGTGTGTATTTCTTTTACAGGTAAAAGAGCTGATTTCTTGGGGGCAATGCCCGCAAAAGGCCCTTTTAAGGGCTATTGATAGTTTAGTTTAGGCTAGGGGGTTTTATTTTTGGGGGGCTTTTTTATTTTGATAGGGCTATTAGATTAGTTGTAATTAGTTTAAAGATCTTGTAATTTGTTTTTTATTTTCTGTAATTTTGTGGTTTTTTTTTGTAATTTAGCTAATTGTATTTAATTTATTTAATTGTATTCATTTAGGTAAGTTATTTAACTGTAGTGTAGTGTTAGGTGTTAGTGTAACTTAGGTTAGGTTTTATTTTACAGGTAAATTTGTATTTATTTTAGCTAGGTAGTTATTAAATAGTTAATAACTATTTAGTAACTATTCTACCTAGTTAAAATAAATACAAACTTGCCTGTGAAATAAAAATAAACCCTAAGCTGGATACAATGTAACTATGAGTTATATTGTAGCTATCTTAGGCCTAGAATTGGAGTTTGGCGTTAGCCGTGTAAACCATCGTTAGAGGCTCCTAACGCTGGTTTTAGGCTAACTCCGGTATTTGGAGTCACTCAAAAAGGGGTCTAACGCTCACTTTTCCGGCCGCGGACTTTTCCATACCGCAGATCCTCTTACGTAAATTGCGTATCCTATCTTTTCAATGGGATTTTTCTAACTCCGGTATTTAGAGTCGTGGCTGAAGTGAGCGTTAGAAATCTAACGACAAAACTCCAGCCGCAGGAAAAAAAGTTAGTAGTTAAGAGCTTTCTGGGCTAACGCCGGTTTTCTAAAGCTCTTAACTACTGTACTCTAAAGTACACTAACACCCATAAACTACTATGTACCCCTAAACCGAGGGTCCCCCCACATCGCCCCCTACTCGATTAAATTTTTTTTAACCCCTAATCTGCCCGACCGCGCCACCTACATTATCCTTATGTACCCAGCAATCTGCTGCCCCTAACACCGCGACCACCTATATTATATTTATTAACCCCTAATCTGCCTCCCACAACGTCGCCTCCACCTGCCTACACTTATTAACCCCTAATCTGCCGAGCGGGACCTGAGCGCTACTATAATAAAGTTTATTAACCCTAATCCACCTCACTAACCCTATAATAAATAGTATTAACCCCTAATCTGCCCTCCCTAACATCGCCGACACCTAACTTCAATTATTAACCCCTAATCTGTCGACCGGGAGGCTCACCGCTATTCTAATAAAGTATATTAACCCCCTAAAGCTAAGTCTAACCCTAACACTAACACCCCCCTAAGTTAAATATAATTTTAATCTAACGAAATTAATTAACTCTTATTAAATAAATTATTCCTATTTAAAGCTAAATACTTACCTGTAAAATAAATCCTAATATAGCTACAATATAAATTATAATTACATTGTAGCTATTTTAGGATTAGTATTTATTTTACAGGCAACTTTGGTAATTATTTTAACCAGGTACAATAGCTATTAAATAGTTAGAACTATTTAATAGTTTACCTAGTTAAAATAATTACAAAATTACCTGGTAAAATAAATCCTAACCTAAGTTACAATTAAACCTAACACTACACGATCATTAAATTAATTAAATAAAATACCTACAATTACCTACAATTAAACCTAACACTACACTATCAATAAATTAATTAAATACAAAACCTAGAAATAACTACAATTGAAAATAAACTAACTAAAGTACAAAAAATAAAAAAGAAACTAGTTAACAAAAAATAAAAAAATAACTACAAACTTAAGACAAATATTACAACAATTTTAAACTAATTACACCTACTCTAAGCCCCCCTAATAAAACAACAAAGCCCCCCAAAATAAAAAATGCCCTACCCTATTCTAAATTACTAAAGTTAAAAGCTCTTTTACCTTACCAGCCCTGAACGGGCCCTTTGCGGGGGCATGCCCCCAAGAAGTTCAGCTCTTTTGCCTGTAAAAAAAACATACAATACCCCCCCCCCACCATTACAACCCACCACCCACATACCCCTAATCTAAACGCAAACCCCCCTTAAATAAACCTAACACTAAGCCCCTGAAGATCTTCCTACCTTATCTTCCACCATACCAGGTTCACCGATCCGTCCTGAAGAGCTCCTCCGATGTCCTGATCCAAGCCCAAGCGGGGGGCTGAAGATGTCCATGATCCGGTAGAAGTCTTCATCCAAGCGGGGCAGAAGAGGTCTTCCATCCGATTGAAGTCTTCATCCAGGCGGCATCTTCTTATTGACATCCATCTGGAGCGGAGCGGCAGGCATCCTGAAGACCTCCGACGCGGAACATCCATCCTGGCCGACGACTGAACGATGAATGACGGTTCCTTTAAATGACGTCATCCAAGATGGCGTCCCTCGAATTCCGATTGCGTGATACGATTCTATCAGCCAATCGGAATTAAGGTAGGAATATTCTGATTGGCTGATGGAATCAGCCAATCAGATTTAGCTCACATTCTATTGGCTGATCGGAACAGCCAATAGAATGCGAGGCCTCAATCTGATTGGCTGATTGGATCAGCCAATCGGATTGAACTTGATTCTGATTGGCTGATTCAATCAGCCCAATCAGATTTTTCTACCTTAATCCGATTGGCTGATAGAATCCTATCAGCCAATCGGTAATTCGGCCGGATGCCATCATGGATGACGTCATTTAAAGGAACCTCCATTCATCGGGAAGTCGTCGTGCCGGATGGATGCTCCGCGGTCGGAGGAGCGAACAAAGAAGATTGAAGATGCGATTTGGCTTGAAGACATCGCCGATGGAAGAAGACTCTCTGCCCGCTTGCTTTCAAGACATCGCGCCGGATGGAAGAAGACCTTCACTGCCGCTTGCTGGAAGACATCGCCCGGATCGGATGAGGAGTTCTGCCGGCGGGGTGAATACAAGGTAGGGAGATCTTCGGGGGGGTAGTGTTAGGTTTTATTTAAGGGGGGTTTGGGTTAGATTAGGGGGTATGTGGCTGGTGGGTTGTAATGTTGGGGGGTGGTATGTGTTTTTTTTTGCAGGCAAAAGAGCAGTTTTCTTTGGGCATGGCCCCCACAAAAGGCCCTTTTAAGGGGCTGGTAAGGTAAAAGAGCTTTGAACTTTTTTTTAATTTAGAATAGGGTAGGGAATTTTTTTTTATTGGGGGTTTGATATTTTATTAGGGGGCTTAGAATAGGTTAATTAGCTTAAAAATCTTTTTTTTATTTTTGGTAATTTAGTGTTTTGTTTTTTTTGTAATTTAGTTTAGTTTATTTAATTGTGTATTTTAGATAGATATTTGTAGTTTATTTAATTTATTGATAGTGTAGGTGTATTTGTAACTAGGTTAGGATTTATTTTACAGGTAATTGGGTAATTATTTTAACTAGGTAGCTATTAAATAACTTCTTATTATAAAATGTGCTTAGCTTTTCTTGGTATTCTTTTTTGAACATCATATGGTACATATTCTCAGCAGCAGCTAAGCGCTACTAGGAGCAAGCTGGTTGGTGATTGGTGGCTACAAACATAGTTCTCTTGTCATTTGCTCATGTGTTCCGCTAGCTCCAAGTAGAGCATTGCTGCTGTTGAGCAGATTTGAACTATGAGCTTAACCTTTGTAGGGGTTAAACAAAGTTTTATGTAAGCAGTAATGCAATGATAAAATGTTCTAACATATTAGGGCCATTTTGTTAACTTGTGGCAGTAAGCCCTCCCATTCCAATGCTGGTTGGTTAATATTAAAGTTAAAGTGAAAGGGGCACTTTTATTCATTAACTTTACATTGAAGCATTTTTTTTTAAAACTTACCTTTTTCTTTTAGGAAAACCAGACCGGCAATCCCTACACCCTCGCTTCTCCTGCTTTACTTAGGAATTCGATGATGAAACAGGCTTCCTCCAATGCTGTGCTAAGCAGAGAGGAGCTGCGGGCGGAGATCGCCGGTTCTGGTTTTCCTAAAGAAAAAGGTATTTTTTTTTTTAAAGAAAAACGCTTCAATTGAAGTGAGTGGGTCAGATCAACACTGTTAGGGTTAATATAGGTAGACAATCTACCAGTGCAGTAATGTTTTTGGTGTGGTAAATAGATAACACAATACAGAACAGTTGTACCTTTAGGTCTTGCAAAAATAAAAATGCAAAAAGAATGGTTTATTGGAGCAGTGACAGCAATAGGATACAGTTACTATTATGTCATACCGGCTCTATATAGAAGAAATAGATAAAGGTAGTACATGATCTATTTCTTGACTTGCACCACTTATGATGTGTTAGCAACAGTCCTGCTACATAGTTGTACAGCTGTAACTATCAGTAGTAAGAACTCATAGGACCTTAGTTATTCTTGTATCAGAAAGTTGTGAAATATTTTTTTTTTTGTATAACCATGAATTTTTATGTATCCTTATCAAGGGTCATTCTAGTCTATTTTTTTGCACAATTTTGCATTCTGACCTCCAATTTGGCACGTTCGAGCTCCCCGCATCAGTTCAAGGCAAATGCAAAAAAAAAATCACATTTACTTTTTCTTTTTTGTCTTAATGTATTGTACTTTTAAAGGTTCATATTAGGTTTCTTGTAGCATTCCAGCTTCCGTGTTCAGTGCTGGTGTAATGTGTCCATTCTGGGGGCTTCCATTAACAGGTTTTCTTTTCAAACCACAGACATTGTGCAATGAAGTGAGCATGCTAAACCAACTTGTTGAAGTAGCTCACATAATAGCAGCCTGCAAAGACAGTATGTGACAGCTTTAAGAACAATAAAGAACTGAACAGTACATTAAAAGACATACAAAAAAAGATAAAAATACATGTTCATATTATATGACCGCTATTTTAAATGGCGTACGTATTGCTTAAAACATGAAATGGCATGTTATGGCAGGAGCCAACTAGATGTTAAAATATTCTGTGAAAATGTTATACAAGCATCCTTTAGCTCTGCAAACATATTTACATTTGTATTGGGGTCTCGCCTTAGTTTCTTGGGAAAAAAACTCTTAAGAAGAATACATATACATCTCAATGAGTAGTGAGGGTTAGAAATGAAGGAAAACAACTTATTTCTGACTTCCAGACCAGACTACTCCCACCGTGCAAATAATACACATTTCGCACTTTTTAATCAATTAGCATTGGAGAGCCCTGGGATCTGCACCTTTGTGTACTCAGAATTGTAAATTCTTAATCCAGGTACGACAGTAATTGGAGCCTGCCGTGGTGTGAAACGCTGGTGTCATCACTTCAGTCTCCCTGTACCTGTAAATCTAAGTTGGGATCGCACATCTCCCTGATTGAAGTGACAGGCCTGACAAATCAATCCTCTCGGGCTCAATCTTCACACCAGATGAGTGTTGCAATATACGTCAATTAATATTGCTTTTTTTATTTTCAGCATGGCGAAAGCTCCGACACAATAGACACGGGCTAAGGTGTAGAAAGCCAATGAAAGCCCGGAAAGACTGGTGGCTTTTCAGTATAAAAACTCTATTTTGCAATTTTATTTATAAAATAAGTGTAAATTAGCAATGCTTTATTTTTACCTAGTAATGCTAATGTTTATTGGTTTGTGTCACTCTGCTGATCTGTATCTCAGAAATTAGAAGAAGATTGAAACAGTGACAAAGCTCATTTGTACAAGTCAACTGTTTTTACATGTTTGCTCAACGTATAAACAATTACACGTATAAATATTTCAATCATTATTTTTAGGAATATTATATAACTATTTACTTGGGATATTTTAGAAATATATTGCTATTTTGAAATGAGAGATTTACTGCATAAAAGTGTTTTTTAAATATGCATACAGCTTATTTTGCCTTTTTAGTAAATTAAGGCAAGCGATCAAAAAGCACATTGAGTAATGGGAGCTCATGTTTTTGATACAGTATATTGCCAGTTTGTTTAAGGTTTAAATCTAATAAACTGTTAAAAATAAAGGAATCACAATGCATTTAGGCCACTCAACAAATGAGAAGATTAAGTTCACCAGGTGCCTCAAATAAAACAAATGTTCCTGCAACCACTGAATCCTTTTGGGACCACAAAACACAGACACTGTTATCCAAAACAACAGAACTTTATATAACATGTGAGAAGCATGAAGTGCATGAGTTGAATGAAAAAAACTGTGGGTCCTTTGGACTGCAAATACAAAAAGATCTCCTAAACGTAAGTGGTTGAGGCCTACAATGAAAACATATAGCCCTTCTTACATCCCATAATTTGAATTGTTTACTAAACAAATTAAGGTGTGTACATATGTTTAAGAAGTAGTAATCGCCTCTCTCATAACACTGTCTGTCAATCCTAGAACACTAGTTAAGAAGCATCAGTCCTCTCCAAAACCCATAAGGTCAGACATGGATAATTGCCAAGCTCTGCAAGCGCAATTGGTTGCACAATAGAGGAGGGCCTGCATGCAGAAGCAATTGCTTGTTCAATGATAAGTGTGGAAAGCAGACATCACCTACTCACCTCATTTTCAGATAGACAGATTCCTGTCTGGGAATTTGTCCACCTGCAGTTTCATAAATAGTCCTCTTAGTAAAATGGGGATCTAGATTATTTGAATACTTTTGAAAAACACATAAATATCTTTAGATTTTTAATTAGATTTATCTTTATATGTAGACTGCCATTTTGTGCCCCTAGACATTTTCCTAGTATGACAATTCTGGAGTTACATGTTTTGGTGGTATCTACTGGTTGTTCTGGTTCTAGATGACTCTGAAATTAATAAAAGTTGTAATAAAATATATTTTTTTTGTTTGAGAGTTTATAATCTCCCTCTGCATTCACTCAACCAGGAATTCTACAAAATCTCTACTTTTATATGGAAGATTCTCCCATTCATCATATCGATTTTTTTAAAAAAAATCTTAATGCTTAAGCTGCTAATAAGAGTATTTTCAAAACACCTTTTCTTCACATAATAAACCTATTGTGTTAAATATTTAACCCCCATACCCATAAGGGAGTGTGTAGGGAATACTTTAGAACTGTTGTTCTATGTCCTAATTTGAATCCAATGCACATAGAAGCACCTGGCCTAATTTTTTTATAGAATAAATATTTGGTGCCCTCTACATCTGCCCTTTTTTTCTGCTACTCTTTCTAGCACTGTAACTCGTTTTTACATTACTCATTTTATATATATAAACAATTTTACTTTAAAGTGAAGGTCAATTTTCATGTGAAAGTGCACGTTTTTTAAATAAACTTTTAAAAAACAGGGGGACTTTCATTCATGAAAATTGACATTGCACCTGTTTTCTTAAAATATACTTACCTGAGAAAGAAAACCCCTAAGCAGTCCGAACTAGTGCCATCTGCATATCTCTTGACAGCTACGTGTCCGAGAACCAAGGGCGGATAGAGAATATATAATCTTCTCTCCCACGGAAGTCATATTAAAGCAAAAAGCCGTTTGGGCACGGGTGGCGTGTCTTTAGGCGCCACACTGTATATAACAATCCCCACGGAATCATATTTACAGATCTCTTTCCCGATGGAGATGGACAACTATATTACTGCACAGCTACTTGAAACTTTCCTGCCTATGTTGGATCGCTACTTCTCAGCTTTACAACTTTACAAGAAGCGATTCAATTAACCGGAGGGACCCGCCTTAAAGACTGTGACTCTGTGAATGAGGGATTTCGCCTCCCAGTGCAAGACCCACAACATTTTACCCGCCACAAATCTACAAAAGGCCAGCTGCAGCTGACGACCCAGCAACCCTCATCTCAGATTTGGCTGTGGGACCTCTGCCTCGCCACATGGAACAAGCCCTGCACTTATCGCACCTACCTGCCAGGGATGCTATGAGACCAGAGAGGCTCAGTGAAGCCTGCATATTGGACACTCAAGTGGAGGATCCAACCCTGGGCACTGAGAGGCAGGGCAGGGAATCATTGCCCGAACCATGGCAGGACTTATTCATTGCAACTGCTATGAGCTTAGACCCTGAAACTGAGGGCGGCTCCTCAGATGCATGGCCGGCCCGTAAGTCTGGGCCTGCGGTGGACCCCCTCCCGACACACCACTCGAAACCCCTGCACTTACAAGAGACGCACCATTGTTTCCCTACCAGCATTTGCAGCTATCGGGTGGACTGTTTCTCCCCGCACTGTCTCGCACATCGAGCAAACTGGTTGCCTGTCTGTTGTCCCTCTGATCTGCCGCGGGACGCGATTGCCCTGCAAGCCTCGGAGCTGCTCTTGGGAATGGGGCAAATGACCTCTTGGTGTGCTAATGTCCGTGACTTTCACAGTTAAAACAGCCCCCCTTCACTCCGCAAAAAAGCTGCTACCGTCTGGGACAGAGACCTCGGGTCGTATCCCGGGATGGAGTCGGGTAACCTGTTCTTTTTTTTTTTCTGCCCGTGACCCAGCTGACTGTGTACCAGGAAAACCTTCAGAGCTGACTCCCATGTTTGCACCAATGTAGTATACTTGGCATTTTTGAGCACCGACATATGTTTGAACTCCATCGAATATGTTAACCTGTGGGCTAGCAGCTTCTATGTTCTATGATTTATTTCTCTTGTTAAGTGTATCCAGTCCACGGATCATCCATTACTTATGGGATATTAACTCCTCCCCAACAGGAAGTGCAAGAGGATTCACCCAGCAGAGCTGCTATATAGCTCCTCCCCTAACTGCCATTACCAGTCATTCTCTTGCACCCAACGAATAGAATAGGTTGTGTGAGAGGACTGTGGTGATTATACTTAGTTCATACCTTCAATCAAAAGTTTGTTATTTTATAATAGCACCGGAGTGTGTTATTCCTTCTCTGGTAGAATTTGAAGAAGAATCTACCTGAGTTTTTCTATGATTTTAGCCGGAGTAGTTAAGATCATATTGCTGTTTCTCGGCCATCTGAGGAGAGGTAAACTTCAGATCAGGGGACAGCGGGCAGATTAATCTGCAAAGAGGTATGTAGCAGCTTATTATTTTCTGACAATGGAATTGATGAGAAAATTCTGCCATACCGATATAATGTAAACTCAGCCTTAAATGCAGTAGCAGCAACTGGTATCAGGCTGTCATGTATGTATATTTTACACTTCAGTATTCTGGGGAATGGCACTTCACTGGAATTATACTGTATGCATAAAACTTTAGGCCTAATTTGCAGGGACTAGCAACAGGCTTTTTAATAACACTCAATTTATTAATGTTAAACGTTTTTTGCTGGCATGTAAAATCGTTTAATTTTCTGAGGGTACTGGGTGAAAAAATGTTTTGGCACTATTTTTTTCCACTTGGCTGTCGTTTATTTAATTATGACAGTTTACTGATCTCTCTCACTGTTAGCTATCAGGGTTAGTTATCCTTTGCTAATGGGAGCAATCCTTTGCTAAATTGTGTTTTTTTACAAAGATTTGATGCTATAACTTTTCAGTTTTATTAATTTTCAACTGTCAATACTTTTTCTGTGCTCTTATAGGCACAGTAACGTTTTCATATTATAGTAAATTACTTGAAAAGTATTTCCAGTTGCTAGTTTATTTGCTAGTGTGTTTAAACATGTCTGATTCAGAGGAAGATATCTGTGCTATATGTGCTAAAGCCAAAGTGAGCCCAATAGAAATTTATGTACTAATTGTATTGATGCTACTTTAAATAAAAGTCAATCTGTACAAATTGAACATATTTCACCAAACAACGAGGGTAGAGTTATGCCGACTAACTCGCCTCACGTGTCAGTACCTGCATCTCCCGCTCGGGAGGTTCGTGATATTGGTAGCGCCGAGGTACCGATCTGGGGGCGGCCATTACAAATCACATTACAGATATGGCTACTGTTATGACTGAAGTTTTGGCTAAATTACCAGAACTAAGAGGTAGATGCGTGATCACTCTGGGGTGAGAACAGAGTGCGCTGATAATATTAGGGCCATGTCAGACACTGCTTCACAATTTGCAGAACATGAGGACGAGAGCTTCATTCTGCCGGGTGACGGTTCTGATCCAAACAAACTGGATTCAGATATTTCAAATTTTAAATTTAAGCTGGAAAACCTCCGTGTATTACTAGGGGAGGGTGTTAGAGCGTCTGAATGATTGTAACACAGTTGCAATACCAGAGAAAATGTGTAGGTTGGATAAATATTTTGCGGTACCGGCGAGTACTGACGTTTTTTCCTATACCTAAGATACTTACTGAAATTGTTACTAAGGATGGGATTGACCCGGTGTGCCGTCTCACCCCCCTCCGATATTTAGAAAGATGTTTCCAATAGACGCCACCCACACGGGACTTATGGCAAACGGTCTCTAAGGTGGAGGGAGCAGTTTCTACTTTAGCTAAGCGTACCACTATCCGGTGGAGGATAGCGTGTGCCTTTTCAGATCCAATGGATAAAAAGTTAGAGGGTTACCTTAAGAAAATGGTTTTGTTCAACAAGGTTTTATATTGCAACCTCTTGCATGCAATTGCGCCTGTCACGTGCTGCAGCAGCATTTTGGTTTGAGTCTCTGGAAGAGACACTTGAATCAGCTCCATTAGATGAGATTACACACAAGCTTTAAAGCCCTTAAGTTAGATAACTCATTTATTTCAGATGCCGTAGTACATTTAACTAAACTTACGGCTAAGATTCCTGATTCGCCATTTCAGGCACGCAGAGCACTGTGGCTAAAATCCTGGTCAGCTGACGTTACTTCTGAAATCTAAATTGCTTAATATACCTTTCAAAGGGCAGACCTTATTCGGGCCCGGGTTGAAAGAAATTATCGCTGACATTACAGGAGGTAAAGGCCATGCCCCTGCTCAAGACAGAGCCAAACTTAAGGCTAGACAGTCTAATTTTCGTTCCTTTCGTAATTTCAAAGCAGGAGCAGCATCAACTTCATCTGCACCAAAACAGGAAGGAGCTGTTGCTCGCTACAGACAAGGCTGGAGACCTAACCAGTCCTGGAACAAGGGCAAGCAGGCCAGGAAACCTGCTGCTGCCCCTAAGACAGCATGAATCGAGGGCCCCCGATCCGGGTACGGATCTTGTGGGGGGCAGACTTTCTCTCTTCGCCCAGGCTTGGGCAAGAGATGTCCAGGATCCCTGGGCGTTTAGAGATCATATCTCAGGGATACCTTCTAGACTTCAAATTCTCTCCCCCAAGAGGGAGATTTCATCTGTCAAGGTTGTCAACAAACCAAATAAAGAAAGAGGGCGTTTCTACGCTGGCGTACAAGATCTTTTTATTAATGGGAGTGATCCATCGGTTCCGCGGTCGAACAAGGACAAGGGTTTTACTCAAATCTGTTTGTGGTTCCCAAAAAGAGGGAACTTTCAGGACCAATCGTTGGATTTAAAGATCCTAAACAAATTCCTAAGAGTTCCATCGTTCAAAATGGAAACTATTCGGACAATTTTACCATGATCCAAAAGGGTCAGTACATGACCACAGTGGATTTAAAGGATGCTTACCTTCACATACCGATTCACAAAGATCTTTAAACCGGTATCTTAGGTTTGCCTTTCTAGACAGGCATTACCAGTTTGTAGCTCTTCCATTCGGATTGGGCTACGGCTCCGAGAATCTTCACAAAGGTTCTGGGTGCTCTTCTGGCGGTACTAAGACCGCGAGGAATTGCGGGGTAGCTCCGTACCTAGTACGACATTCTGATACAAGCTTCAAGCTTTCAAACTGCCAAGTCTCATACAGAGTAGTACTGGGCATTTCTAAGGTCGCATGGATGGAAGGTGAACGAAAAGAAGAGGTTCTCTCTTCACTCACAAGGAGTTCCTTCTTAGGGACTCTTATAGATTCTGTAGAAATGAAGATTTACCTGACAGAAGACAGGTTAACAAAGCTTCAAAATGCATGCCGTGTCCTTCATTCCATTCAACACCCGTCAGTAGCTCAATGCATGGAGGTGTTCGGCTTAATGGTAGCAGCAATGGACATAGTACCCCTTTGCACGCCTCATCTCAGACCGCTGCAATTGTGCATGCTAAGTCAGTGGAATGGGGATTACTCAGGACTTGTCCCCTACTCTGAATCTGGATCAAGAGACCAGGAAATTCTCTTTCTATGGTGGCTTTCTCGGCCGGCATCTGTCCAGGGGGGATGCCATTCAGCAGGCTGGACTGGACAATGTGGTAACAACAAGACGCCAGCCTACTAGTTGGGGCGCTGTCTGGAATTCTCTGAAGGCTCAGGGACAATGGAATCAGGCAGGAGAGTCTCCTACCAATAAACATTCTGGAATTGAAGAGCAGTTCTCAATGCCCTTCTGGCTTGGCCCCATGTTAACAACTCGGGGGTTCATCAGGTTTCAGTCGGACAACATCACGACTGTAGCTTACATCAACCATCAGGGAGGGACAAGAAGCTCCCTAGCAATGATGGAAGTATCAAAGATAATTCGCTGGGCAGAGTCCTCACTCTTGCCACCTGTCAGCAATCCACATCCCGGGAGTGGAGAACTGGGAGGCGGATTCTTAAGTCGTCAGACTTTTCATCCGGCGGGAGTGGGAAACTTCATCCAGGTAGGTCATTGCCCAAATACTTCGACTGATGGGGCAAACCAGAGATAGATCTCATGGCGTCTCGAACAGAACGCCAAGCTTCCTCTTTACGGGTCCAGATCCAGGGATCCGGGAGCGGTTCTGATAGATGCTTTGACAGCACCCTTGGACCTTCGGGATGGCTTATGTGTTTCTCCACCCTTCCCGATGCTTCCTCGATTGATTGCCAGAATCAAACAGGAGAGAGCATCAGGTGATTCTAATAGCGCCTGCATGGCCACGCAGGACTTGGTATGCAGATCTAGTGGACATGTCATTCCTGTCCACCTTTGGTCGCTACCTCTGAAACAGGACCTTCTGATCCAGGGTCCCTTCAAACATCAAAATCTAATTTCTCTGAAAGGCTGACTGCTTGGAAATTGAACGCTTGATTTTATCAAAACGTGGTTTTTCTGAGTCAGTTATTGATACCTAAGATACAGGCTAGGAAGCCTGTTACCAGAAAGATTAGTCCATAAGATATGGCGCAAATACTTTATATGGTGGGTGCGAATCCAAGAGTTACTCATGGAGTAAGGGTAGGATTCCGAGGATATTGTCTTTCTACAAGAAGGTTTAGTAAGGGTTTATCCGAGAGTTCCTTAAAGGGACAGATTTCAGCTCTGTCCATTCTTTTACACAAACGTCTGGTCAGAAGTTCCGGACGTTCAAGCTTTTTGTCAGGCTTTAGCTAGGATCAAGCCTGTGTTTAAAACTGTTGCTCCACCATGGATGTTTTGAAACTTAGTTCTTAAGTTTTACAGGGGGGTTCCGTTTGAACCCCTTCATTTCCATTGATATCAAGTTGTTATCTTGGAAAGTTCTGTTTTAATGGCGATTTCCTCGGCTCGAAGAGTCTCTGAGTTATCTGCCTTACATTGTGATTCTCCTTATCTGATTTTTCATTCAGACAAGGTAGTTCTGCGTACTAAACCGGGGTCCTACCTAAGGTGATCACTAACAGGGAATATCAATCAAGAGATTGTGGTTCCATCTTTGTGTCCTAATCCTTCTTCGAAAAAGGAACGTCTGCTACACAATCTAGATGTAGTCCGTGCCCTGAAATTTTATCTACAGGCAACTAAGGATTTTCGACAAAACGGTCTTCCCTGTTTGTCGTTTATTCTGGTCAGAGGAGAGGTCAAAAAGCTTCGCTACCTCTCTCTCCTTTTGGCTTCGTAGCATAATACGGTTAGCCTATGAGACTGCTGGACAGCAGCCTCCTGAAAGAATTACAGCACATTCTACTAGAGCTGTGGCTTCCACTTGGGCCTTTAAGAATGAGGCTTCTGTATGCACAGATTTGCAAGGCTGCATACTTGGTCTTCTCTTCATACTTTTTCCAAATTTTACAAATTGACACTTTTGCTTCTTCGAAGGCTGTTTTTGGGAGAAAGGTTCTTCAGGCAGTGGTTTCCTTCCGTATAAAGAGCCTGCCTGTCCCTCCCGTCATCCGTGTACTTTAGCTTTGGTATTGGTATCCCATAAGTAATGGATGATCCGTGGACTGGATACACTTAACAAGAGAAAACATAATTTATGCTTACCTGATAAAAATTATTTCTCTTGGTAGTGTATCCAGTCCACGGCCCGCCCTGTCACTTTAAGGCAGGGTAATTTTTCCATTAAACTACAGTCACCACTGCACCCTATGGTTTTCCTTTCTCTGCATGGTTTTCGGTCGAATGACAGGTAATGGCAGTTAGGGGAGGGAGCTATATAGCAGCTCTGCTGGGTGAATCCTCTTGCACTTCCGTTGGGGAGGAGTTATTATCCCATAAGTAATGGATGATCCGTGGGACTGGATACACTACAAGAGAAATAAATTTATCAGGTAAGCATAAATTATGTTTTCTGGTTCTTCTTAGCCTGGCTAAGTTATGTATCTGGGTGTTAATGTTCTAATTAGTTTTCAATGCGTTAATATTGTCTTTTTTTTTATTTTTTTTTTTTTACTTATTGTTTAGTTTTATTCCACCCCCTAGGGGAGGCTGTGGGTAAACCAACGAGAGATTTATAACCTGACTTGCTAAACCTTGAAACCATTTTGGGTGGGTATCCGTGAACAGCTTAGAATGTTGAAACACGCTGCTCAAGCAGCTCTCTTAATTATATAAGCACACTACTCACCCTGCAATTACTTCTAAGAGAACACTATGAATATCAGCACCCTTAAATTTGAGCAGTCTTTCAATATGTGCACCGTATATAACAAGTAGCCATGTTCCTACACTCAGGATACTGCACCTCCCTATGCACATATTTTAAATAGCAAAAATCCTTGCTCTTGTAAACTGAAAATTGAATATCATCTTGAGCCCCAATTTATCTTTTGTACTGGTCAGGGAAGCTATTAATTTTAAATACATCTGTCATTATGTTAAAACCAGCCTAATAACCCTAGTTTCATGCTAACAACGTAGAAGACGTCATAATAATGTGTGGTTCAGCTGTATGGAAGGCTACATGTTAGCCCAATCCGCTATTTTTCCTTTAGGAAATCTACTGTAAGCGCTGTTGGAGGCACTACTTGGCTGTACTGCCAACCATCAATAGGACTGTTTAATCTGTGTGTATCTGCTTGGTATGTTTATGGATGGGGACACGGTTGTATATTTAGGGAGTTGAACAAAGGGAAAACTTTCACTTTCGGGCTTTGCTTTTCCTGTCCTACTTATAATTTTATAATTTTATTTCGTGCAGTTACTGGCTTGAGGCTGTCAATCTGAACCTCCATGTTTCTCCCACCCTGGCCAAGATACTGTTAATTCTGAGTGCATTGGCTATTTAGTTTGCAATGTAAAGCATTGTAAAAACTGCTTGGCTGTGCCTTGCTTGTTTTTGACGCTTAATGCCCCTCCCAAATCCATGGAAGCAACTTGATTTAAGGCCGAAGATCTACGAAAAAATTAATGTATACATTTTTAATATTGGCTAATGATTTGCTTAGCACCTTACCATACTATCCCATGCCGCTAGAAACTCTATTGCTAAAACAGTTTGGGGCAATGTATATTGTGATGCGATGCCCAGCATCTTTGTGGGGGGGGACTACATAATTTTGGTTTGAATGTTTTAGACTTGTTTGCTTGTTTGGTTTGTGTGTCTGGTATTTAGGTTAGATTAGAATATAAAAAATAAAATCCCAACAATGTGGTACAGACGAATACATATATTATAACAGTCCTCTAACTCAGATAGAACCTTTCTAGACCTCCATATAAAATTGTATTGTTGTACGTTGTTATATCATAGTGACCTATCAATTGTATAGTATCTTACCGCACCCTGCGTGGTGTGTTTCTTGACCTGTGTTTTTTTCCACTTTACCATTTGTTGGTTATAAATAAAATTTAAAAAAATATACTTACCTTTTCTTGAAGCCGCTCCAGTGCTTCACCAGGCCCGTTGCAAGTCTCTTCATACGTCAGCAATGACGATTCCCGGCATCCTCCAATCACGGTTTTCCCCAGGGGGAATCAATACCTGAGTCAATGCCGTGATTGTAGGAAGCCGGTTTCGTCATTGCTGCATAAGTAAAACAGGAAGAAGCAGGCGGGGCATCGTTTCAGAACGGCGATCCGGCGTTTCAGAAGAAAAAGGTGTTTTTAAAATACGGTTGCAATGTCAATTTTCATGAATGAAAGTGCCCTATTTTTAATAGTTTTTAAAGAAAACGGGCACTTTGGACATTAAAATTGACCTTCACTTTAAGTCAAAAATTGAGTAAGGACCCTTAACTTCGTGGAAAAAAAAAGTAAAGGGACCTCTCACTGGACTTTTATTGTAATCTAAAATCGTTGAATCACATAAAAGTCACGTTTTATTTAGATATGACTCATAAAATCTAATAATAAAACCAAAGTTCGTTATGTGCTGTATAATGCCCTGGTAGTCTAATGTTTAAAGAGTATAAGAACCATCTTATACATATGTATAGATAAAAACCTGGTGTCTGGTGAGAGTGTTGGAGCTATACGTGTATCTGCATATTTACAGCTCCGATGAAACCAGAGTGCGCTACGGGCGCTAAGCGGAAGTGATGTCACTGTGTGTAGAATTCCTACACAAAAACACCAGCACTGGAACTTCGAAGACTGGAAAAAGGTTGCTTGGTATGATGAATCGAAGTGTCCTAGTGGGTGATGTTGATGGAAGGCTCCGAATTTGTCAAAAACAGCATGAATCAATGAACCTGTCATGTCTGTCATGTCTGATGAAAACTGTGCAAGGTGGTGGGGGCGGTGTTATTGTGTTGGGAAATGTTTTCTGCACACGTTGGGTACATTAATACCCCTAGATTAACGTCTACATGCCACAGCATACATAAGCATCATTGCTGACCACTGACCAGGTGCATACGTTCATGTTGACAGTTTATCCTCAGGTAGATTGTTTTGCTGTCCAGCAAGATAATGTGCCGGTGCACAAAGCCCGTATCACTATTAGATGGTTCCTGGAAAATGACAATTAATTTTCTTTGCTGCAGTGTCCCGCTCAGTCCCCAGATCGCAATCCTATTGAACTGTGTATGCATGGTGAGCATATACAGTTACCAGGTAAGTAAGCTTTAGTATTCAGGAGCAAGGTGAGCATACACAGGTATCAGGTAAGTATGGCTTTTGGTTTCAGGAGCAAGGTGAGCATACAAAGGTATCAGGTAAGTAAGCTTTAGTTTCAGTGAGCAAGGGGAGCATATGCAGGTATTCAGGTAAGTATGCTTTGGTCTCAGGAGCAGGTGAGCATACACAGGTATCAGATAAGTATGCTTTAGTTTTCAGGAGCAAGGTGAGCATACACAGGTATCAGATAAGTAGCTTTAGTTTTCAGGAGCAAGGTGACTATACAGGTGAGTATGCTTTAATGTTAGGGAGCAAGGTGAGGAGGGGGCAAAAACTCAGCCCAGAGTGAATATTGGGTGAGATTTTATAGGAACAACCGCTCCCGAGTCCTCCAGGTGGAGAGTTACTAAATTGGGGACATGGCCCCTTTAAATTTAGGCAAGCAGGCAGCTGCGCACCAAGAAAGCTGCAGTCACAGATGATACAAGCAGAGGTCTTGGCATCCCTCCACGTGGGACAGTGAGAGAGGAGAGCGGGCACTCTCAAACACTGTTATTATTATACTGCCTTTTCGTGGTGTTTGCAATTGCCCCAGCGGCAGGGGCTACTGATTATTAGTATGAGAGAATAACAAATATACAAGTATGGCAGCAATTTGTTTAGGTTGTATACAATATGTTAGGCATGTTACTATATCATTTAAACCTAGATTTTTAAATAAACAGAGAAGCATTTGTCCAGCACCAGATATTTTTTCTGCCTTTTTTAAGAACATCAGCAGACCCAGCATGCGATTTTTTAAAAAAGTTTCCGATTTACTTCTATTATAAAATTGACTTGTTCCCCATGATAAGCTGTGTTGAAGAGGTAGACATCTAGATCACTACTTGGCAGGAAATAGTGCCAGTGCAAATGGATAACATTTCTTTCAAAACTGCTGGTCATATAGTGGCTCTAGAAATGGGTAGCCTTCAGGGCTTATGTTCCCATGCTTTTTAACAAAAGATACCAAGAAAACAAAGAAAAATTGATAATAGAAACAAATTAAAAAGTTGTTTAAAATCATAATCTGAATCATGAAAGAAAATTTGGGGTTTCATATCCCTTTAAAGTACACATAATATTTAAAATTGTGTTTAAGAAGCAGGTGTAAAAAGCTTGTGTGAGTAGTAACTAGTGATTCTTTAAAAGGGGACAGTCAAGTCCAAACAAACCTTTCAGATTCAAATGAGGGCACGTAACAACTTATTTCCAATTTACTTTAATCACCAATTTTTGCTTTGTTTCTCTTGGTGTTCTTAGTTGAAAGCTAAACCTAGGAGGTTATATGCTAATTATCTTAATCTTAATGCATTTTGACAGTTGTTCACAGCTAGAGGGCATTAGTTCATGTGTGTCATATTAAATACCATTGTGCTCACAACCCGTGGAGTTACCTTATGAGAGGCACTGATTGGCTAAAATGCAAGTCTGTCAAAAGAACTGAAATAAGGGGGCAGTCTTCAGAGGCTTAGATTACAAGGTGATTACAGAAGGGTAAAACGTGTATTATATAACTGTGGTGGTTATGCAAAACTGGGAAATGGGTAATAAAGGGATTATCTATCTTTTAAAACAACAACCATTCAGGTATTGATCTGTCCCCTTTAACCTTCTTTATAACCTAATCATGTCAAAAGGGGAGTTGTTGGCAGGACAGTTGGAAAAGAAGTGCTGGATGAAAATATTGGATTGGACTACTAGAAGCAATGAATAAGGAAGAGAACAAGGAGGCACAGCTTGCAAAAGGTACAGTTATATTTAAAAAAAACAAAACATTTCCATGTATTGAACAGATGGACAAACCATATTACATAAATTAAGAAAAATAAACTGACTGGAGATTAAAGAGCCTTTCTACTTGTGCTGGTTATTTTGTGAGATGCCAGATGGCTCATACAATCTAGTAGTTTATGTTTATATTGGGCTCATGAGGTGTTAAACTTCTATGGTAATATAACTTAGGAAGTTTAGCACAGAAGTGTATGTGGGTGCTTCTGTGTGTGATATAGGTGGCTCAGGACAAGAATCTCATGGGATTTAGGGCTGTGGGGTTGCACTGCTGAATGGGGGTATCAATGGTTAAGAAAGTATTAGAGGTAATTGTACGTTGAATCTGGTTACTGAAGTATCATATCCAGAAACTGATCAAATAATCAAAGGGGCAGTGTACCTCTTATATTTTCTTCCCTTTTAATGAGGTTTCCCATTATGAGGTTTTACCTACTAGAGTGTTTTATTGTTTACAAATAGCTCCTTGCAGATCAGTAGGGGGTGAGGGTGCTGTTCATTTAAGGGACACTGTACACTACATTTTTCTTTTCATACATGTTTTGTAGATGATCCATTTATATAGCCTATTGGGGAGTGTTTTTTGTACAATGTATAGTTTTGCCTAACTTTAATAACATGTGTGCTGATTTACAGACTCCTAACCATAGCCCAATCAGATGTAGGGACCCTAGTCTACAGACTCCTGCTTGATCCTGTTTGTATAAGGGTCTCTTCATATGCAGGGCAGGACCTGCTCTTAAGTGCTTTCTCAGCCCATTTCAGTGGTGTCCCATCCTAACCTCATCAACAGTGCTAAACTGGGCAGCTTCCTAAGTGGGTTTTTAAGAGGGTTTTATACTGGATTTTTATTATCTGGGCATATTCTTCTTTCTAGTAGTGTTTATTACATGCAGTTATATGAAAATTGATGTATACTGTCCTTTTAACCCTTACAGATCACCCATCACTTCACTGCACAGATTAATGGTCCCATCCACCCCGTTACAAGTTACTCTGCAACATGTTCCTGAACAAAAATTGTTCCTGTTTAACAGATTAATGATCACTTCATTAGTATACCTCTCAACTCCCTGAAATTCACAAAAATAATATTTTAATTAGTGATTTCAGTTGCCTTCGGTTGGGAATCATTAATGAAGAGATGATGTTGTATTACTAAGTACAAGTTGCTCTGCAGGAGAAATCTGTCATGTGGAAAGGTACAATTCTGGGATTATTGTTTGTTTGTTGTAATTAAAAGGTGCCATCAACAGAAATGAAAGCAAACTAAAGCCGATGTAGATGTTTTTACTGCAAGTGCTGTGCCTTAAACTCCCACTCTGCTGATTCTTTATCTTAGATTTATAAAATTATTATATAAAATAATGGTTGATCAAATATGTATTTTATCATCAGTTTGAAAGCAAAGAGTTAATATGCAAATTTGTTTAATAGTAGGGTAAGAAGAGGCTTTATAATATAGTATTAATCATGAAAATTCATCTGGAGAGTCTTGGGCCCCAGTACATATGCAGCGTCACCCGCAAAAGCCGCCGACGCCGTTTTTTGGCGCAGGTTTGGTAATCCTAATATACAGCACCGCATATAAATGCGGGCACGTAAATTTCACCTGTCGCCGCCTGCGTCGTAAATCGGTATCCAATATCCAGCGTAAGGACTTACGTGGCGAAAATGGACTTACTCCATTTTACCTCACCATAAAAGGCAGCCGTAGCAAACCTTGCGCTAAATATGGGAGCACCGTAACTCCCAAAAATGCCTGCAAAAATAAACTAACACCTAATGCAATGTGCAATGTCTATCTACCTGTCAACCGCAACCCCCCATCGCAATAATTAATAAAACGGCCGAGATAAGGGAGTCTTGCGTTAGCCTTAAAAAGCAGCGTTATAAGGGGTCCTAACACTGCTTTTTAATGCCCGCTGGTATTACGAGTCAGGCAGGAACGGTCTACCGCTCACTTTTCTTCCGCGATTTTAGCATACCGCAAATCCCCTTACGTCAATTGCATTTTAGATATCTTTTTAAATGGGATTTGCCTAACGCCGGTATTACGATCGCCTGAAAAAGTGAGCGGTAGACCCTCTCCTGGCATAGACTCCTACAGCATATAAAAGTCAGTAGTTCAGAGTTTTATGGGCTAAGCTCTGTAACATAAAACTCTTAACTAAAGTGCTACAAAGTACACTAACACCCATAGACTACCTAATTAACCCCTAAACCGAGGCCCCCCCCCCACATCGCAAACTCTTAACTAAAATCTTTTAAACCCCTAATCTGCCGACCATACATCGCCGCCACTTTAATAAAAATATTAACCCCTAAACCGCTGCACTCTCACCTCGCAATCACTAGTTAAATATTAGTAACCCCTAATCTGCCGTCCCTAACATCGCCGACACCTACCTACATTTATTAACCCCTAATCTGCCGACCCCAATGTCGCCGCTACTATAATAAATTTATAAAGCCCTAAACCTAAGTCTAACCTAAGTCTAACCCCCCTAACTTAAAAATAATTTAAATTAAACAAAATAAATTTAACATAATTAAATAAATTAATCCTATTTAAAACTAAATACTTACCGATAAAATAAACCCTAAGCTAGCTACAATATAACTAATAGTTACATTGTAGCTAGCTTAGGGATTTACATTTATGTTACAGGCAACTTTGTATTTATTTTAACTAGGTAGAATAGTTATTAAATAGTTATTAACTATTTAATAACTACCTAGTAAAAATAAGTACAAAATTAACCTGTAAAATAAACCCTAACCTAAGTTACAACTACACCTAACACTACACTATAATTAAACTAATTACCTAAACTACCTATAATTAATTACAATTAAATTAAATAAACTAATTACGAGAAAAAAAAAATTACAGAAAAAAAGAATTACAAGAATTTTAACTAATTACACCTAATCTAATCCCCCCTAATAAAATAAAAAAGACCCCCAAAATAATAAAATCCCCTACCCTATACTAAATTACAAATAGCCCTTAAAAGGGCCTTTTGCGGGGCATTGCCCCAAAGTAATCAGCTCTTTCACCTGGAAAAAAATTCAATACCCCCCCAACATTAAAACCCACCACCCACACACCCAACCCTACTCTAAAACCCACCCAAACCCCCCTTAAAAAAACTAACACTACCCCCTTGAAGATCACCCTACCTTGAGCTGTCTTCACCCAGCCGGGCACAAGTGGTCCTCTTGAATCCTATCAGCCTATCGGAATTAAGGTAGGAAAAATCCTATTGGCTGATGCAATCAGCCAATAGGATTGAAGTTCATTCCAATTGGCTGATCCAATCAGCCAATAGGATTGAGCTCGCATTCTATTGGCTTTTCCAATCAGCCAATAGAATGCCAGGTCAATCCTATTGCATCAGCCAATAGGATTTTTCCTAACTTAATTCCGATTGGCTGATAGGATTCAGCAAATCGGGAATTCAAGGGACGCCATCTTGAATGACAATCATTTAAAGGACCAGTCGGATTCAGTCGTCGGCCGTCGGATTAAAGAGGATGCTCCTCGTCGGATGTCTTGAAGATGGACCCGCTCCGGAAGGATGAAGATGCCGCCTGGATGAAGCCTTCTGCTGGTCTGGATGTCCCTCATCTGGCTGGATAGGAATAAAGACTTCGGGACCCTCTGGAGGACCACTTGTGCCCGGCTGGGTGAAGATGGCTCAAGGTAGGGTGATCTTCAGGGGGTAGTGTTAGTGTTTTTTTAAGGGGGGATTGGGTGGGTTTTAGAGTAGGGTTTGGTGTGTGGGGTGGTGGGTTTTTAATATTGGGGGGGTATTGTATTTTTTTTTTTACAGGTGAAAGAGCTGATTACTTTGGGGCAATGCCCCCGCAAAAGGCCCTTTTAAGGGCTATTTGTAATTTAGTATAGGGTAGGGAGAATTGTATTATTTTGGGGGGGCTTTTTTTATTTTATTAGGGGGATTAGATTAAGGTGTAATTAGTTTAAAATTCTTGTAAATCTTTTTTTTTCGTAATTTAGTTTATTTAATTTAATTGCAGGTAGTTTAGGTAATTAGTTTAATTATAGTGTAGTGTTAGAGTGTTAATTGTAACTTAGGGTTAGGGTTTATTTGACAGGTAATTTTGTACTTATTTTAGCTAGGTAGTTATTATATAGTTAATAACTATTTATAATTATTCTACTAGTTAAAATAAATACAAACTTGCCTGTAAAATAAATATAAATCCTAAAATAGCTACTATGTAACTATTAGTTATATTGTAGCTAGCTTAGGGTTTATTTTTTTCGGTAAGTATTAAGTTTTAAATAGGATTAATTTATTTAATTATGTTAAAATTAATTTCATTTAATTTAAATTATATTTAAATTAGGGGTGGTTTAGACTTAGGGTTAGACTTAGGGTTTAGGGGTTAATAAATTATTATAGATTAGGGGTTAATAATGAAATTACGGGCGGCGCGGGTTGCAGGGATTGCGCTGAAGCCTGCGCAATTTATGTAATCGCGCCCCTTGTGCCTTCACACAGTTTTTTATTTGTGTTTTCATTTCAAGTGGTTTTCTGTCTAATTGTATTACACCAAGTATCTTTTAAAGCTTGTTGATTATGTGCCAAAGATATGCCTACAAAACTGGGTATGTGTCCTATTTGCTATATAAAGAAAAGATGGTATATAAAATAATATGTGGCCAGTATAATTGTTTAACCGTTAGCCCTATTAAAGGGGTATGAAGCACTTAAAGGGACAGTGTACTGTAAAATAGTTTTCCCTTAATGTATTTTCTTTGACTTGTTATACCAGCTGCAGAATATAAAATGTATGCAAATGTTTATTTTGTCATGCAACAGCTGGTTTTCTACTTTGAAACCACAACCCATTAAAATGGGTTGAGCTTGCCAGGAAATCAGATCTCCTTATTTTATAATTTTTTGTAAACTCACATGCTCACAAATTCCAGTCCTGACCTACTAGCCAAGCCGCCCACACCCGCTATTCCCACCCTCCCTTTGCATATGTTTAGCTATGTAAAACACCTTATTGTGCAGTATTTTTTATTTTATACCATAACAAATTAAATAATGCCACTGAGAAAGTTGTAGAAAGAGAGTCCTGACAGTCATGGAAGGTCATAGCAGAACCCGATATTTTATTCTAATAATTATCATTTCTCCCTTCTCTCCTCTTAAAGGGTCTGAAACCCCACATTTTTACTTTTATGATTCAGATAGAGACTACAATTTTAAACAAGATATCCTATTTATTTTTTATTATCTAATTTGCTAATTCTTTAGATATCCTTTTGTTGTAGAAATAGCAATGCACATGGGTGAGCCAATCACATGAGGCATCATGTGCAGCCACAATCAGCAGCTACTAAGCTTATTTAGATATGATTTTCAACAAAGGATATCAGAAAATGAAGCAAATCAGATAATTGAAGTAAATTGAATAGTTGTTTAAAATGGTATGCTCTTTCTAAATCATGAAAGAAAAAAATTGGGTTTCAAGTCCCTTTAACTCTAGTTTCTCCACTCCCTCCTCTCTTCAATCTCTCTTTTTACCCTCTCCCTTCTCTCTCAGCCATATCTTCATCTTTACAGTCCTTTCTTTCCCCCTCTCTCATATCTCTTCACTCTGGTTTTTTTTCTCCACTCTCTTTTAACATCCACTTCCATTTTTCCTCTCCAATCTCCTCTCTTTATCTGCAATCTGTTTAACCCTTTTCAGAAGTAAGAGTCTAAGCACATAGCCCAAAATGTGTGTTTGTCAGTGCTGCAATGAGAGTGTACATTGTGGAAATACACTCAGCCACCATTAAATTTCCACTCGCCAATGGCTAGTGGGCGAGTGGAAATGTTGAGCCTGTTCTTAATATTATCTTTGTCTATATACCAAAGCCCAATACTTAAGGCCAAAACCTTGCTGGCCTGGAGAGAAATCACAAAATATATATAATTATATTATAATGCAGGTATTTCTGCTTCATAGCTGACCCTGCATAGATAGATAAACAGTTTGAATGCTAAAATTTGCTTTTCTAAAATATTTGAAAGGACCTCAACAGTAACTTACGAGACACCTTAGATCATCTACCAGAGTGGAGACCTTTAGATCATCAGGCTCTTAGCGAACAATTGAAAACATTATATTACTTATTCTCTCCTAACCCCCTTTGGGATAGCAATTCTTCTCCTGCTATTATTACACAGCTTTCTGTAGCCAATAGTTAAGTAAATAAACTCATAGTATAGGTAGTGGATACCACAGGCATTATCAGCTATTTCAAATGCTAAATTAAAGGTAAATTAGCTATTTGTAAACAATTGAATACACTCAAGCAGGTCAAATAGATCACGTGGAAACAATTTAAATGGAAATTTAGAGTACACTGTCCCTTTAATACAAGGCTAGACATGATGTATTCAAAGCAAATATTAGCTTTTAGAATAATATGAAGATGCATAATATATTAGTTGTTTAACCCTTTGAGTGGTAAGCACTTTCCACCTGGGGTGCTAAGGTGATTGAAGGTTTTTTTTTTATTTTAATTTTGAAAAAACATTTTTTTAAACTTTTATATTTTTTCTTCAGATCCCCAAGACTTACATCATTTGGAAAAGGTTAGGTGATTACCTTTCTAATCGTGGTCTTGGCGGTCTGTAGCTGCTTAGATGCCTGAGATACAGCGCGTCTAAGCAGCATGCCCCCTTTCTCCCTACACTTGTATTGTCAGTTTGTTAATAAAGTTGCGCGGTGACATTCATCACCGTCATTGTGCGTGACGTCACCGCGCAAAACTGGAAGCCTCGGCGATGCCTGTCACTATGCAGGTCTGATCGCCGGGGGTAGGAGCGGGTGGGAGCCCCCAGATCTCCCTCAATGTGGGGAGAGTGCTAGCGACTCTGTGATGGCTCAGAGCTGTCGTTAGCACTCAAGGGGTTAAATATTAAAACAAAATATATTAATATTAAAATATTTTTTAAAAATATGACATTTTAGTCCTCCTTAAAGTAATCGTTATGATTATAACCTAGGTTTCTCTAGAGTTAGAAGTCTGTATCTGATCTCCTCTACAGTCAGCTTAGAACTGATATAAATAATGTTCCAGAGGCAGCATTCTCACAGCGTTTAATAACCCTTAACTCCTACAACAATGAATATTGCATCTAGAATTTGTGTAGCTAAAGATTTACTATATCTTCCCCAATCATAGAAAAAGCTACAGCAGCAGAGTTTATTTGTATACACATTATGGAGAGTAACCTACCTATCCATCTGATGACATTTGGTGGCTTTTAAGCTAAACATTCAATACCTCTTTGAATGATTTAAAGGAACATGAAACAAAAAAAAATTATTTCGTTATTCAGATAGATCATACAATTTTAAACATCTTACCAATTTACTTCTATTATTTAATTTACTTCATTCTCTTGGTAATCCTTTGTTAAAGGAGCAGCAATGCACTACGCGGAGCTAGGTGAAAGCCAATAGCAAGGGGCATATATGTGCATCCACCAATGAAAAGCTTCTGAGCCTACCTAGTTATACTTTTCAAGTATACAAAGAAAACGAAACAAATTAAATAATAAAAAATAAACAGGAAAGTTATTTAAAATGCAACTGAAAAGTGAAAGAAAAAATGTGGTTTCATGTCCCTTTAAGGCAGTGCTTTCCAAACTGTGTGTCGTGACACATTAGTGTGTCGGCAGCAGTGTGTAGGTGTGTCCCTGCTTCAGCACAAATTTGTTTGAATTTAATTATTTTTTAAAATATTTTTTTTGGTTTCTGACTTTCCGCCTGCCTGCTACGCATATCACATGGTTGACATGTGATTGATACCTAGTGAGTCACAGTTCATCTTCACTTATTGGCGCAGCTCAGTGGGAACTGAAACTATTCCCAATACCAGTTTTAGCGGCACATTGGCTCCTGACTGCACGTTTAGTCTCCTTAATCGGCTTGTGAGTGGGACAGCAGTGTGTTTGCAGCACGTGCAGTAGTCAATCGGACTTACCGAGCTCAGAAGGCAAAGTGTTTTTTTTTTTTGCAACTAGCTCCCAGTAGTGGATTGCTGCTCCTACTCTAGATATATGGATAGGAAGTGGAAGCTTAAAGGGACACTGAACCCAAATAGTTTCTTTCGTGATTCAGATAGAGCATGCAATTTTAAGCAGCTTTCTAATTAACTCCTATTATTACATTTTCTTCATTCTCTTGGTATCTTTTATTTGAAAAAGCAAGAATGTAAGTTTAGATGCAGGCCCATTTTTGGTGAAAAACCTGGGTTGTCCGTGCTGATTGGACAGCACCAATAAATAAGTGCTGTCCAAGGTCTGAACCAAAATTTTGCTGGCTCCTTAGCTTAGAATGCATTCTTTTTCAAATAAAGATATCAAGAAAACGAAGAAAAAATTTTTAATAGAAGTAAATTAGAAAGTTGCCTTAAAATTGCATGCTCTATCTGAATCACGAAAGAAAAAATTTGGGTTCAGTGTCCCTTTAAAAATGCTTTGATGATGAAGATGCGAGTGTCTTCATCTAATATTCCACCAAATATTCAGATACTGTGTTCATCCCATCAACCTCATACATCCCGATTAAAAGTAGTAAGAGCTATCTGGTGTTATTAAACCTTTTTTCCTTTCTTGCACATACATACTGTTACTTGTAAATACATTCCGTAATTATATCATTTATTTATGTGTCTGTATCTCTTAAAACAAGTTAGTTTACCTTCTTTTTGCTACTACAACTGAATTACCGTGTTGCAAAATGATGTAGGTCTAAAAAGGTGTGTCACCAACATGAAAAGTTTGGCAAGCTCTGCTTTAAGGTGTTAAAGACAGCAGACATCCTTTTACTAAGTTTAGAATATTGGGAGGGCAGGACAAAATGCGTATGTAAGCGCATGAGCTTTGGAAATCCAATAACGATTTTTTTTGTTTTGTCTGAACACTTGAGTGACTCTTTGAATGTTGGAAAAACTACATTATATATGCTGCAAACATTATTATACCCTTTTTAATTTGAAAACAAACTACAAAGAGATGTAAGCTCACAGTGGGATATTTTAGAAATGCATTATTATTTAATTGTCAAATTTACTAATTTAATTTTTACATGTTTTATTAATACCCACAATCTCTCCTTTTTGCAGTTGATTGCTGAGCAATTTTTTAGATGGTAAATTAGTTTAAAAACTTTAATGGTCAGAGCTTTTCCATCTCATTGATTAAAATAATTACTAAGGGAATAGCACCTAAACATTGATTGTATACAGCTGATTACTTGTTTGTTTTTTACACAGGAAATTCTGAAAAAATGCCCAGGTTTAATCTTATTATGCAACATGTTTCAGGACATCTAAATTTCCTACATCAATATGCAGGGGCCTATTAACCTTCTGGTACTTATTATTAGGCTGTTTGCGAAAATATACACTTGAGTCTTATTGACTCTGGCATTTACCCCTCCACTGTTAAACATCCTTGTAGACTGATTTACTTTCCCAACACCAGAATCCCTACCCCACAATTAGGGTTGCCACCTCAGCCATGTTTTCCTGGACACTTATAAATTACACATGCAACAGGGTGGTCAGAGGGAAACATGCATTATGCTGCTGGACAGCACAACGATTGTGAACCTGGACAGCACTATTCATGTTCCTCCTGCACACCCTGCAGCATGTGTAACTCATAAGTGTCTCAGGAAAACATGGCCGAGGTGCAACCCTACCCACAATACTCCATAATCTATGTGCCCCTTACTACCCAAAATACCCCATTGACATTAACCATTAGCTATCTGCGGCCTTCCTTCTCTATAAATGGAACCAGTACACAAAGGTTCCTCCTTTTCAACTCTCCTACTGCTATCCTCTGCTCTATGACCCCCCCAAGCAAGCTTACAACATTCAAAATTGCCCCCATTCTAACATCTCTCATCTAAGTGATCCCTCCCACAAGAAACTTCACCAAAAGGGCACTCCATATGTTCTTAAACCCAAGGAAGTCCTTACCCTAAGGGACCCTATTAAAATAGAAGACAATTACTCCTAAAGGGGCAGTCTAGTCAAAATTAAAACTTTCATGATTCAGATAGGGTGTGCAATTTTAAACAACTTTCCAATTTACCTTTATCATCAATTTTGCATTGTTCTCTTGGTATTCTTTGTTGAAAGCTAAACTTAGGTAGGCTCATATGCCAATTTCTAAGACCCTTGAAGGCGCCTCTAATCTCAGTGCATTTTGGACAGTTTTAGTGAAAGTCCATGTGAGCCATGTAAATAAACATACTGATTGGCTAAAATGCAAGTGAAATAAGGGGGCAAGTTGGCAGATGCTTAGATACAAGGTAATCACCAGAGGTATAAAGTATATTAATATAACTTTGTTGGTTATGCAAAATTGGGGAATTGGTAATAAAGGGATTATCTATCTTTTTAAACAATACCAATTCTGGAGTAGACTGTCCCTTTAAGTTTACAACTCAAAAATATTGTGTGATTAAACATAATCGTACTGGAGCAAGGTTCCAGTAATGATTGATTGCAGTTTGGGTGCCATGCCACATATTCTTTCTACGTTCTTACCTCTACAATCTACAATTTTTTTGTAGCTGTCTTATTATAAATTGTACCATGGCATAATGCACCCTTGTTCTAAAGCTGTGGAATATGTTGCAATGGATCATCTGTTTTTATATATTCCTTATTGACTTTTAGATGCTTAAAAGTTGTTTATAACATGTTAATCAGGTGTTCAACAACGATCATGATGTCACATAAAAAAAGTCGCAGCCTGCAACACAGAATAGTAACAGTCACAATGTACGGTTTACTATTTTATTTGTAGCTCCCATTAAAAGCTAATCGTTGTCACTATTACTTGGGAGCTGCCCATTTTGCTTGAGCTGTTTACCTTTTGTGCAGTGTAACAGCTGACCTGACGCAATTGAAAGGCTGACACTACATTGCAACTCTGTTGCTATCAAAGGCAGCTTTAATAGAATCTAGCCCTATATTTGTTTAATTTGCAAAAAAAATGACAGTGTTATAAAGAATATTAAGTAATAAAAGCAATATTTATCATCTGTAAAATAATGATATGACCCCTGCTTCTCACAAGCAGGAATACAGCCTTGTACAACATCTCATTGAAATGCTTCCATTTTAATTTACTGTTTCCCTCAGACAATATAATCATGCATTTGTCTTGTTTATTCTGTTAAGCAGTAATCTAAATAACAGGATTTTGTTGAACTTCTTTCTGCTGACTGTTTTTACACTTTTTTTTACCTCTACCCTCAAACATATTTGAGACTATCTTGTTAAAAAAATACACTGTTTAAAGCTGAATTTAAAATGCAGCCAGAAATGTTGCTGCAAAACTGTGAACCATTACTGTACGTGCTCATATGGATAGCATGGGCAGTGTAGGTGGCTGAGCTAGTGTTCAAAATCTGTCTCAGGACAGATAATCAAGTAAACACAAGGCTTGGTTTAAAGGTGAATTACTATTTCGTATGAAGTGCATATGGGAAGCAATTTATGTTGCAACTATTAAAAAGTTAAACACATTAAACACAGTGAGATTGGAACTATAGCCGCTCATCTATAACAGTGCCTAAGTGGCCTCGGCAGCTTTTAAAATCAGGTAACCTAGGTTACAACATGGTGGCACCCATTATGAGTCTATGGGGCTGATTTTATTAAGATGAAGGCGGACATCTCTAAATTCCGCAAGTCTAGGCTGTCGCCATTTATCATTGCACAAGCATTTCTTGTGAAATGCTTGTGTAATGCGGTCCCCTGCACATGCACGGACAATCATAACGATCGTTTTCTGATTGGGATGATTGCTGTCCGCCGCCTCAGAGGTGGCAGATGGATAGGAATGTCTTGTAATTACAAGATTGTTTACTGTCCCTTTAAGCATGCAGATATGCTTTAAAACATTAAAACTTCCCAGCAAAGTTTCACCATTATGATACAGGTTACGCCCATGGAAAGTCCACAAACTCCCAGGGAACACCTCTATATTTGCAATCAATTGATAATAACAAAAAACTATATGAGTTGGGGGATTGGTGGTTATATTGTACATGTGTAATATAGGGGCCTATCTATCAAGCTCTGAAAGGAGCTTGACGGCCATGTTTCTGGCGAGTCCTCGCCCAGAAAACAGCAGTTATGAAGCAGCGGTCACAAAGACCGCCGCCCCATAACCTGTCCGCCTGCTCTGAGCAGGCGGACAGACATCGCCAGAAATCAACCGGATCGAGTACGATCGGGTTGATTGACACCCCCCCTGGCCGTGAGTCTGCCAGGGGGCGGCGTTGCACCAGCAGCTCTTGTGAGCTGCTGGTGCAATGCTGAATGCAGAGAGCGTATTGCTCTCCGCATTCAGCGAGGTCTGGCGGACCCTGATCCGCACTGCTCGAATCAGGTCCGCCAGACCTTGTTAAATAGAGGCCTTAGTGTGTTATATGTATTATTATAATATAAAATGCTTTTATTATGGGCTAGATTACAATATAAGAATATTGCAGGCGAGTTAATTTGCATGTATATTACAAGTTGAAAGTAAACAAGTTTGCTTGAGCGCAATCAAATTTAACACAGCGTCGGTTTAAACTGATGACCTGACATAAAGGGTTAGGGATAAAATAAAAAGTTGCAACCAAACACAACATAAATGCATTAAAATATACTGTTACACTCATATAAACACTTTCTAATAAAAAATAGTTATAAAAATAATATTTATAAAAAAATATTTAAAAAGGATTCAAAGGTATATGGTAAATGACAGTAAAGGTCTATAGTATAGATAGATAGATAGATAGATAGATAGATAGATAGATAGATAGATAGATAGATAGATAGAAAGATACTGTAGATAGATAGATAGTGTTAGATAGATGGATTGATAGATAGATAATTCCATAATAATATTAAATGTGTTTTACTGTGTGTTTAGTGTAAATATTTAAATTCCAATTGCAATTTTTTTATTAAATATATAATTCTATATATATATATATGATAATGTTTAATGTAAAATATATATTTATTATATATCTATAGGAATAGATATACTGATATAGGTATATAGATATGTATTTAAAATAAAAAAACATATTCCTGTATGTGAAGAACATTGGAATGTGAAATATTAATAACTCCAGTCGAGTTAGTGCATGAGCGATGTGTTAGGGTTTTTCTTCTATCGCTCACCATTGAAGTCTACGGGAGAATACGTTAGTGTCGTTGCTATATCCAAAGTCCTGAAGTTAGTGCGTGTCAGGTGTTGCTCATGCCCAAAACTTTTACTTTATACTTGTAATACGCACAGTAACACGAGCGCAACACTTGTAATCTAGCCCTATGTATTTTAAATATGTGCGTTAATAAAAAAACATGTCTAACTTTTTGGTGTGTTTTCTTTTTTGGAACAATGATTTTGTATACAGAATATTAATATCCCATAGAATGCAGTAACTGCAGCCTTTTCATTTTAACTAACCTCATCTCCTGCAATGTATTTGTTATATTTAAACCCCCCCCCCCCTCACATCTCCCTCTTTAACCTTTTTTCACTGTACTGGGTGGAGCATAGGAGATAGGGGGAAAAAATGTCTGCTATGTCAGTGTCAGTTCAGGAAAGCTGGTATCTCTGAATGTAAATACTTACACATACGTGTACATGTTCCTAGAGCCAACATCATGTTACTCAAGCATGTCCATAGTGTGTACACATCACATGATCGCTATGTACTTTTCATGATGGGCATGTAAAGCATAACAGTAAAATGTCAAAATACGTCTTTATAACTGAAAAATGAACTGGACCTGTTTACATCTTATTTTTTTTAGGGTTTAAATTTATTCTCAATCTAGTCCCAACCATAGGGTGCAAAATTGCAGCCATATTTGTGTATTCATTCACGTAAAACTATTGCTATGGGGGGGGGGGGATTCAGGGGTGAGATTACATACTGTATATGGCGCAGTCAATTACATATATGGCGCAGACCAATAGGATGAGAGCTACTGAAATCCTATTGGCTGTTCAAAATCAGCCAATAAGATTTCAGTAACTCTCAAACTATTGGCTTATTTGAATTTTAAGAATCAAATCAGCAATAGGAATTCAAGGATGCCATTTTGTACTATTAAGTGTATGGCAGCGATCGTATGAAGAGGATCCTCCATGCTCCATGGCTCCACAGTCGCTGGTCTTCAGTTCTGCGGTCGCCGGTCTTCAGTTCCGCGGTCCTGGATGAAGATAGAAGAGGTCACCGCCTTGGAAGAAGACTTCACCGCCAGACTTCAAGAACCGGTCGCTAATTGGAAGAAGACTTCACCGCCGGACTTCAGGAACCGTGATTACCTATCTGTGGGTTAGAGTAAGGCTTTTTTTAAAAAAAAATTTAGATTTGGGTTATGGGCTCTCTTAAAAGAGCTGAATGCCCCTTTTAAGGGCAATAAAATAGCTGAATATCCTTTTAAGGGCAATGCCCATACAAATACACCTTTAGGGGCAATGGATAGGTTAAAAAAACATTAATTGAACATTAACAAAATAAAAGGATAACACTATTAAATTCTCTCAGTGAAAAGCTTTGGCAAAATTAAAGTGGTGCAAAAAAACTTGATTAACAAGTATCCCCAATGATCTTTAAAAGGATAGGAATTGAGTTGAATTTAAAATCCTATAAAAAATCATAACAAGACACTTCAAATTGCTAAATATGAATTTGATCTACCTTGTTGTTCCTTCCTCCAAAGTAGAATCTAAAACCTAATGGATAACTTCAAAAATGAAATTGATTCATAAATAGTGGAATAAATATAGTATTTATATGAATTCCTAAAAGCCAGTGTCCAATGAGCATGTCCCATTGTGCGTCTGGACATTTCATAAAGTTCTTCCTGATCAGGGTGGGCATAGCTGTAGGTTACAATGTATTGTACTGGTCTGCTTGTGCCATCCTTGCCCACCATAATCCACCTTATGCAAACCCATCTGTGGGCTCCTTATTATTGAGTTGCATTATTGACATTGCTAAATGATTTGGAACAATCATGATGCATACTATAGTATTAAAGACAACATACACTTGGTTGTTGAGGCTTGTGTTCAGTGGGCCTAGCATTCCTAATTCTCTGCTTGCCTTATTGCTAAATGTTGCTTGGTATTGATCACCAGCTCCAGCTGTAGTTATGGTCATTTGCTAGTCTTTGTTACACCTCAGCCTGCTGAATCTGTTCCTTGCTCCGAGCAGACTGCTTCTGATCTTATCCAACTAAAACACTGAAAACAAACATTAGTTTAGTTGCCCAGGCATCTCTGGGGAAATAAAAATACTGAATAGCATGGTAAAAAGCTTTCACCATAACAAGATGTTAATTCTTATATTTCTTCTTCTTTATACATTTTTAATAGTTAAATTGTTTATAAAACAATATTTTTGGTAATTTGGCTATTCTATATATTATATTTAACTGAGACATAATGATACTGGAGAATAATATCTGGGAGGAGGGTAAAACAAAATGCAACTCTTGTATAGAGTAATTAAAAGTCTCCTGTTTTCTAAGGATGGTTCACCTACTGTTTATCTCCAGCCCTTATATTTGTTTTTCATACTTATACCTTGTGCTGTCATTGTACACCTTTGAAAGTTATGACACAACCTATACAAACCATCTGTTGCCTTATGATGTCTATGAATTCTCGTGGGAGGAATTAGTAGTCTGCACATTGTAGGGATTTGTCTTCATGGAACCAAAAAAATCAATATTTGTTTCAAATCTATGAAAACCCTAGGTTATTTTTTCCAGTTTTATCCTTCGACATGGTCACTACCCTGTTGTATTGCAACGTATGCTATATTTGCAGCAAAAGTCTTTAAGGTCTACGTAAATGAATGTGATCTTTAGGGTGATATAATTCCTGATCTGGTGCCCAATATCAGAATACCAACATTTTGTTTTTGTTCTGTTGATTGAGACTTTCAGAGATATGTATGTGCAATCCAGTAGAAAATAAGACAAAAATGAAATGTTCAGTCAATGAAATAAAGCAAATTATTTGTTTGTGCCTCTTTGTTCATGAAATAGTCAGGATTTGAAAAAGGTAGGATGCAAAATGGTTGCTTACTATTGTTGAAAAATATAGTTCTTCTCCAACAGAGTTATATTTTTAGTGCATTTGCTGTGAAAATTGGATCTATTCGTGTGCACCACTGCTGGGTATAATTATTTCTGCCTGCTGAATAAGTACTCACTACCATATCCCAAGCATTTGATTACCAGGAAACGATGCATGCTGGGATTTTTGGTGTTTTCCAGAAAGCAAAGTACTTAAAACCTTAAATATTACATCTCAACTTACAGTGGGTTAGTGATATAATGCAAATACCTATTGTAATGACTGAAACAGTACATAGTATTGGCAAATATTGTTATAAACTGATGCATATATAATGTAATTCTAAATGCCAACCTTTTTATTTTTTTTAATATAGTCCAGTATTACAAAAAATACATTTGTTAAATAAAAGTGCAATGCAGTTGGTGTCAGAATAATGATACTGTTTATGAAGTGGTTAAATTACAAGAGATTATACCAGTTACATTTACACATAAAACGATCTTGAACATGATAAAGCCCCTTCAAAAAAGCACAAGGAGCAGGCTTTTGTGGGGCTTGTTTTTGCATATTGTCACATAAAATGTGTTATCTTGCTAGCTTCAGAACCTATCTTTTTTTCCTCTTTACATTACCATCTGTTGCAGAAATCTAAACTTTGAAAACAAATTTAATTGACGGAGCAATGGATTGTGGGTAGGTGCTGGCTTTATGCCGGCAAATAGAATGGCACTCAGTAAAACCATGGCTGGACTTATACAGTGAGTCTTTTTCAGAGTACATTAATATTGTGTTTCGTGGGTGCAACAAAAGGTGTATAATTAGGTTAGAAGTAAATGCATACATGAAACAATATTAATCTGATGACAACGTTTGAATGAGCTGTACAATCAAATGATAATAATAATAATAATAATAATAGCTGTATGTTATTTAGCAAGTAACGTCTAATAAAATTTATTCTCAATATAAAAATGACAAAATGTCAGTTATGTAACGTATTCTTTATTGATTTTAAAGCAAGAATTTTATCTTTTTGGATAACAAACCTTTGTACAGAATGATTAATTTGTGAATATTTTCTGATATTTGAGCGCAGGCTGTAACTTGCCATAGAAGAGAGTGACGCACTGACATGTAAAGCTAACCTAGATGCATATTTTGCAGCAGAATATTTAATTAAATTATGTTTTTCTTCAATTTAGTTTCGAGTTATTGGCCATTTTCGCTAAACCCCATCTCTAGTCACTCAAGCAGATCTGCCCTTTTTGAAGGTCGAGAAGGGCACTCAGCCTGGGCCCACACTTTGGGGGCCCTATACTTTCAGGGGTGAGTTTATGAGAAGGTGAAATGTACATCCTGTATTTGGTTTATGAAGAAGTGTTTCTGGTATCAGTAGGTGTAAAATATAGTCGTATTCTTTATATAGGTAACACTAAGGGGCAGATTCTTTGAACCTCCACAGATCAGATGTGGTTTTTCACATTGAGCTTGCAGGGGCTGATGTGGGGGAATTTTTGCAAAACAAAAAGGGGCAGTCCCTGTGAGTGGCGAAATGTTCCTATATACAGTAATAGAACTTTCTGGAAAGGGACCCTTTGCTCCATAGGGAGCACTTTAAAAATGAAAGTGCAGCCACTATAAATAACGACGCTTCTTTCTGTGTTTTACAATCACCTATATTTTTGTTTGCATGTGTTTTTCTATTAGGGTTTTTTTTTAGTGTTTTGAGAAGAGCTTTCCACCTTCTAACTGGCAAGAAAAAAACTGTGAGATCTGCAATGCGAAAATCTTTACAGAATTACGCTGGGATTAGAGAGACAGTTTCATATACGCCCCTGGAACTCCCATGTTCAACCCATTTTTCACAAAAACAATTACGGTTTGTATTTTGAGGGGCACTCAAGTCAAAATTAAACTTCCACGATAAAGATAGAGCATGCAATTTTAAACAACTTTGCAATTTACTTCCATTAACAAAATATGCACAGTCTTTTTATATTTACATTTTTTGAGTCACCAGCTACTACTGAGCATGTGCAAGAATTCACAGATTATAAGTTTATGCATATGTGATTGCCCGATGGCTGTCACATGATACCCGGGGAGTCTAAATATATATAATTTTTAAATTTGTCAGAAAAAAATATACTACTCATTTGAAGTTCAGACTAAGCAGCGGATGCTGCTGAATCCACCCGAAGTTTCCTGCTCGCCAGAAACTGAAGTTAAGAAGCTGCGGTCATAAGTTAACTTCTCTGTCACCGATCCGATTAGGATGATTGACACCCCCTGCTAGCGGCCATTTGGCCATGAATGTGCAGGGGACGGCATTGCACAAGCATTTCACCAGAAATGCTTGTGAAATGCTAAATGCCGACAGACTATGCCCTTTATTAAATCTACCCCTAAGTGCTATTGCATTGTCTTTTTATAATGCTTTTGTTGATTAGGCAAATTCACTAGTTCTTTAACAGTACACATTTCTATGGATTTTTTTTTTGCACATCCAGTGTGCTTAATTATGATTTACACTGTGAATATTTAATACGATTTGTTCCTGTATAGAAATTTTACATTTTTGATAAAATAGGATTTTTGGTGAAGAATTTTGTTTCTACATTTAGCAAATTTGCCTTGTTCTCTTGCTATTGAAAACTAAACCTATGTTGACTTATATGCTAATTTCTAAGCTCTTGATGTCTGCCTCTTATCTCAGTGCATTTTGACATTTTTTTCAGAGCTTGACAGTGCTAGTTCATGTGTGCTATGTAGATAACACTGTGCTCACTCCTGTGGAGTCATTTATGAGTCAGCACTGATTGGCTTGGCTAAAATGCACGTCTGTCAAAAGAACTGAAATAAGGGGGCAGTCTGCAAACGCTTAGATACAAGGTAATCACAGAGGTAAAAAGTACATTAATATATCAGTTTTGGTTATGCAAAACTGGGTAATGGGTAATAAAGAGATTATCTATCTTTTTAAATATCAATCTGGAGTAGAATGTCCCTTTAACAATACAATTTGTCCTGCCTATTTTTGTGTGAATGGTTCAATTATTCATTTTGTATGATTTATAAATTACATATTTTATTGTACACTTTTATGATGTTTGCATCTTCTTCCCATATGAAAATGCAGTATACGCCCCCTTAGCGAGACACCCTGTTTTTAAGGTAACAAGTGGCTTCATTGAATTCCACCAGAGAAATAGGGCATTCTTATAGAATCTCCCCAGTCCAGAGAGATTTAGAGAATATGCCCTTTAATGTTGGGACAGGGGTTGGCCATACAGAGGGAGGGGAATAAGGGGCTGGAAAGAGGGGCCCCAAAGCTTTGTTTTGCCCAGGCCCCGCAAATGCTAAAGGTGGCCCTGCACTTGAGTCTACCCAGCTTCACCAGTTTTTGTGTTATTCTGTGCTGCTTATTCAATAAGATCGAGAGAGGATGGAGCACTTTAGCCAACCAACTACATTGTGTAACATATAAACCTAAGAGACTGGAAAGGAATTTTAATGTATTTCACCAACTAACTGATGGTCATTTAAAGATCATGATTAGATGTGTGTGAACTAAATCATTTATGTATTTATTTCATTATTATTATAACCAGAGGTCAGACCAAACCTCCGTTGCCCCAAAATAAAGAATATTCTTTTTTTTTATTTTTTTGAAAAATTTAGCTTTTTTTTTAATTTAAAAAAAAAAAAAAAAATGCAAAAAAGCAGTTATGAGGGGTTAAAACTGATGGGGTGTTAAAAAAACAGCACTGAAAAGTGCCTTTACATTTATAGCGGTGTATGGGAACTGTGTGTTTCCTGTAAATATATATGTATATGCTTATTCATATACTGTACATATGTATTTACAATCTACTGCACATCGATGCACGACTTCCCCCCTTCGCTGCGCTAGTTCTAATACTGTATCCCATTGGAGCGTATGGAAGTGCACAAATTTCTGTTCAATGCGAACGCTTTTGCATTTCACCTAACTTGTAATACCAGCACACATTTGTGTACACTGGTATTACTAAGTGGAGCGCAAATATCACTTTCACGGAAGAGATATTTTGTGCTCCACTTATAATCTGGCCCTAAATCGGCTACTTCAAATGCCAAAATAAGGGTAAAGAAGCTATTTGTAAATTATTTAATACACACCAGCTGGTAAAATGGATCAATGGGAAAAAAATGTAAAAGGAATTTATTTGTTGGGGGGGTAAACTGTCCCTTTAACCTCCAGCTAAAGTGTTAAAATGCTTTATTGAAAACAATGAGATTAGATCTAATAATCACAGACACTCTTTCTGAGTCCAACATAATTGTGATCTTGCAAACACAAATGACAAAAGAGACAAGAAGAGCGCCTCCTAGTGTAGCCAATTGGGCACGGGGATGGATACTCATAATATCCAAATCAAAGATAATGTCTAGGTAAGCAAGCTGAGAACTCTCAGTGTCCCAGCACACTGTGCACAAACGAAGACTACTCCTTTTCGATACCCAATCAGGAAGCATCTAGAAATAAACACATAGAAAAAAGGCCGCCTCCTAGTGCAGATAAACGAGATAGATGGAACCCAAATTACGCCCATTTATAAAATGGATACTCACAATTTGGGAAGCACCTGACAGTGCTAGTAATACCTACTGGGCTATTTTAGTAGCCCAGCTCACTAATCCTCCAGCACGCTGGTAAATCTACAACATAGTCCTCTGTGTCCCCAGACGATAGAAAATAGCAGCTAAAAACGACCCCAAAAGGTGCTCGAATAATGTCTAAAAAATGTATTTAAAAACGAAATTACACAAAATCGCAACATAAGTTAAAAGCAGGTACACTTAATTGCAACACGTTTCTCGGCGTCCACTGCGCCGTTTCCTCAGGCATAAAGTGCACACAGCACCAGGAGCTTATTTAAACAAGCAGCAACCAATCATAAGAACATTCTATAAACACAGGTATGATCTTAATTAAAGGATTACTTTCCATTATAATTTTTAAGCCAAACAACTAACATATTAAAGTTAATAAACATTAATTAAAACTTACTGACCTATATTTTCTCCAAAACGAAGTTTCATAACATTCTAAAAGTTATATCTTTTATTTGCCGATGATGTCACGTTATCCTGCCCACTATTTTCAGCACTGCATGTTCAAAATACTTAAAGCAATGAAATTGTGTTTAAAGCGCCATTTTGAAACCTAGGTATTGTAAACGGATTGGTACAGAGCAAAGGATACCCGCGGAGTGGGTTTGGAAAACAATTAAATTTGCAGACAAGATTTCTGATATACGGTAGAGATATGTTAATGAAATGCTATTGATAAAAAGCGTATTTGGGGTAGTTAGTTAGTAACAGGCATAAAAAATATTTACTTACAGTGGCCCTTTAACAAGCAGCTAGATTACGAGTTTTGAGCGCTATAGGGATTTTAACGACCACCACAAAAGCAGCGTTATTTCACCTTCCTATGTCGCTGGTATTACAGGTTTAAAAAAAGCAGGCTTGTGCGGGCGAAATGGTGGCGTTGAACTCCATACCTCACCGTAATCAAGCGTTGCTTTGAAGTTATTGGGGAGAGCAAGCAAAAAAAAGCCTAACACCTGCAATCGTGGAATGAAAAGCTCTGTAACGCTGCCCCATTGATGTCTATGGGGAAATAAAAAGTTACGTTTAAACCTAACACCCTAATGTAAACCCTGATTCTAAACACCCCTAATCTGCTGACCCGACATCGCCACCACCTACATACAGTTATTAACCCCTAATCTGCCGCCCCGATATCGCCGCCACCTACATACAGTTATTAACCCCTAATCTGCTGCCCCGATATTGCTGCAACCTACATACAGTTATTAACCCCTAATCTGCTGCCCCGATATCGCCGCAACCTACATACAGTTATTAACCCCTAATCTGCCATCCCCAATATCGCTGCCACCTACATAAAACTATTAACCCCTAATCTGCCACTCCCGATGTCGACGCCACTATACTAAAGTTATTAACCCCTAAACCTCTGGCCTCCCACATCACTACCACTAAATAAATCCATTAACCCCTAAACCTAACACTAACCCTAACGTAACCCTAACCCTAACATAACCCTAACACCCCCTAACTTTACCATAATTAAAATACAGCTAAACTAAATTTACATTAATTCATTAAATAATACCTATTTAAAACTAAATACATACTTACCTGTAAAATAAAACCTAAGCTAGCTACAATATAACTAATAGTTATATTGTAGCTATCTTAGGTTTTATTTTTATTTCACAGTTAAGTTTGTATTTATTTTAACTAGGTAGACTAGTTAGCAAATAGTTATTAACCTTACACTAACCCCCGACTTTCCACTTACAGTTCTTGAAGTCCCGCTTGAAGGATCCATCCAGCCGGCGAAGTCCTCATCCATGCGGCAAGAAGTCTTAATCCAGATGGCCTCTTCCATCTTCATCCAGACGGTGAAGTCCTCATCCAGACGGCATCTTCTATCTTCATTCATCTAGCGCGGAGCGGGTCCCTCCTAAAGACATCTGGCGCGGAGCATCCTCTTCATACGGTCGCCACCGTAAACTGGAACTTCAATGCAAGTGATGTCATCCAAGATGGTGTCCCTTGCATTCCTATTGGCTGAAAGATTTCAATCAGCCAATAGGAATAGAGCTGCTAAAATCCTATTGGCTGATTGGAACAGTCAATAGGATTTTAGCAGCTCTAATCCTATTGGCTGATTGAAATCTTTCAGCCAATAGGAATGCAAAGGACGCCATCTTGGATGACATCACTTGCCTTGAAGTTTCAGTTTACGGCGGTGACCGTATGAAGGATGCTCCGTGCTGGATGTCTTCAGGATGGACACACTCTGCACTGGATGGATGAAGATAGAAGATGCCGTCTGGATGAAGACTTCTTGCCGCCTGGATGAGGACTTCACCGGCTGGATGAAGATGGAAGACGCCACCCAGATGAAGACTTCTTTCCGCATGGATGAGGACTTTGCCGGTTGGATGAATCCTTCAAGCGGAACTTCAATAACTGTAAGTGGATCGTCGGGGGTTAGTGTTAGTTTTTTTGGGTGAGTTTTATTTTTAGTTTAGAGTCTGGGCATGTAAAAGAGCTAAATGCCCTTTTAAGGGCAATGCCCATGCAAATGCCCTTTTCAGGGCAATGGGAAGCTTAGTTCTTTTTAGATAGATATTTTATTTGGGGGATTGGTTGTTGGGGTGGTGGGTTTTACTGTTGGGGGGTGTTTGTATTTTTTTATAGGTAAAAGAGCTGATATCTTTGGGTCAATGCCCCACAAAAGGCCCTTTTAAGGGCCATTGGTAGTTTATTGCAGGCTACGGTTTTTATTTTATTTGGGGGGGGCTTTTTTTTTTGATAGGGCTATTAGATTAGGTGTAATTCTTTTTTATTTTTGATAATTTGTTTCTTATTTTTCATAATTTAGTGTTTTTTTTGTAATTTAGTTATTTTATTTTTTTTGTAATTAGATACTTTTTATCATTTTTAGAGTAGTGTTAGGATTTTTTAATGTGTAGTTTAGTTTAATTTAATTGGCAGTTAGTTTAATTGTAGTTTAATATTATCTTAGTTAAATTGTTAGTTTAAAATTAATTTATTTAATTTGACAGGTAAATTTGAATTTAATTTAATATAGGGAAATTGTAATTTTAATAAAAAGTTAGGGGGGCGTTAGGTTTAGGGGTTAATAGTTTATTTTAGTATATTTCGTTGTGGGGGCTTTTGGTTTAAGGGTTAATAGTTTATTTAAGTATATTTCGTTGTGGGGGCTTGCGGTTTAGGGGTTAATAGGTTTATTATAGCGGCAGTGTGGGCAGATGGCAGATAAGAGGTTAATTATATTTAAATAGTGTTTGCGATGCGGGAGGGCAGCGGTCTAGTGGTTAATAGGTTTATTATAGTGGCGACGATGTCGTGGAGTGGCGGAATAGGGGTTAATACATTTTAATAGTGGCGGGGATGTCCGGAGCAGCAGATTACTGGTTAATAACTTTATTATAGTGTTTGCAATGTAGGAGGGCCTCGGTTTAGGGGTTAATAGGTAGTTTATGGGTGTTTAGTGTACTTTGAAACACTTTACTTATGAGTTTTATGGTACAGCTTTGTAACGTAAAACTCATAACTACTGACTTTAGATGGCGGTACGGATCTTGTGGTTATAGAGTGTACCGCTCACTTTTTGGCCTCCCAGGCAAACTCGTAATACTGGCGCTATAGGAGTACCATTGAAAAAGGACTTTTTTAAAAGTGCGGTACTGACGTTGCGTGACTGGCTAAAAGGTGTGCGGTACACCTATACCGACAAGACTTGTAATAGCAGTGTTAGGGAAAATGAAGCGCTATGGGCCATAACGATGCTCTTTGACTCATAACGCAAAACTTGTAATCTAGCTGAATGGTCGTAATGACAGTTGAAATTAACAGCCTTAAAAAACAGCCTTAAAAGACACATCTTTACAAAAACTCAGTCAAAGTAAACATATAATATAGTTTAGAATGTGGTAATTTAACCCAATATCTTAGCAAACATCATAAAAAGTAAAAATGATATCTATATGCGGTAAACTCATTATAAATGTGCGATTTCACAATATGCATATGTTGCAATAAGACTGAATCACTTCACAATATAAAACAAAAATGTCTAGCCCAGTACAGAGATGAAATTAAAAACATATTGATACAAGGTAATAAATCATATGGATTTGAGAATCCGTTCTAATGTTACGTGTGTTCACCCCTCCCCCAGGAGTGCAATACAAATTAGTATAGTAATGCGTGTGGCGGTACAGCCTATAGGACCAATCATGTCTCACTAAAGAGAGGGGAAGTAACCTGTCAGTCTATCACACGCATGGTTAAAAAATATATGTAGTGGTAACTATTGAACTACGATAAACATATTAACCCATAAAATAAATAGTGATAGTTAAAGTACAATATAATCTAATTGTTAATTATTGAGACTCAGCTATTGAGAAACATGCTAAAAAATGCTATTGGAATAATTGCTATTGTGGTCTATCTGTGACGTTGCTTATACAGGTCTGTCTATATGGACCAATCGTTACCATTGCTATTCATGTGAGTGTTATGGTAGGTCAGTCTGTAACATTACTGTGTAGGTGCGTATTAGACATGTGTAATTTGTCAAATTCAGAGCTTCGGATCGATTTGAATTTCCGAATTACAGTAGCAACGAAACTAACGAATAAATCCAAATTAGTTTGGATTTATTCGTTACATTCGGATGGCCATAGACTGATCACAATTACACTAGTATTGTACAGTATATTAGGTTATATCACTCTGCTATGGGTTACACCTAATATTACAGTACATAATACTAGTCTAATACACAGCACATCACACCTAACACATACCGAACTTCTGAATTTACTAATCGAATCTGAACCGAATACATCCGAATTTATTCGAATCTGAATGCAACCGAAATGAATGCATTCGATTGTATCCGAATTCAAATGTATCCAAAAATGAAATTCGAAAACATCCAAATCGATTCAAAACAAATTTTTCCGCCGTGCACAAGTCTAGTGCGTATGTATAAACCAATCTTGTATACCAAATATGTATACCATTAAACCGTGACTGCAATTTACGGATACAGAAGTATTGTGTAGACAGAAAAACAACGAAAATAAAAATGAAAAATATATATAAATATTTTAGGTTAATTCAACCTAAATATAAAAAAATAAATAATAATCAATGTGTTTGCAAAAAGTTAAAGTATTGTGAAGTGATCCAGTCTTATTGCATCATATGTACGGTATATTGTGAAATCGCACATTTATAATGAGTTTACCGCATATAGATATCATTTTTACTTTATATTTTTTATGATGTTTGCTAAGATATTGGGTTGAATGACCAAATTCTAAACCATATTATATATTTACTTTGACTGACTTTTTGTAAACATGTTGTTTATTTCAACTGTCATTACGACCATTGTTAATTAAGATCACACCTGTGTTTCTGACTTCCGGCGGAAGCGGTCACGCAGCAGGCAAGCAGTAAGCGTCTGCATCGAAGCATCAGCTACAAGCCAAGCTCCAGGGGTATATCTCTCTAGGCGGTCCCGGACACACGCCGAGACCTAACGAATTGGAGCGATACTCAGGAGGCGTCCAGGTGTTTGTTCGGAGAGTGCGAAGAGGAGGCACTGTACATGCCGTCACAACCTCCAGCGCACCGGGCTAAAGCTCCCCCTCCTCCACGTGGGCAGAGGACGCCAGGGTATCACTTGGTTAAAGTACACGCACAGGTTCCCGAGGTATAAAGATCAGCGGACTAGCTCCAGCTGGGAACCCTGATAATCCGCCGTCAAGTAAAGCTGGCAGTTGGATCAGCAGTGCAGGTACACAGCTGTGTAGAGGAAAACAGGGACAGACTTGGATGGCGAACATTGGAAAACAACAACCAGATAAGTACCCTGTTTAAAGTAGTACAATTGTTTAAAAGGGTAACTGATATCAAAACAGTTAAACGGCTTTATAAAGGCTTGAGAAGACCAATAGAAGGGGCAACCTGGGTGGACAATCCTTAGGAGTGGATAGAGGGATTACCTGCTATATGTAGGGCCCAGAGTTGAAGGCACACCGTTAAAATTGCCAAAACATTTTTAACAAAATCTTGCTTTGGTCTATTAATGAACACTGATAAGAGGTCAAAGAACACACTGGAACTGCCATAAATAGTCTGTCCTGCACCAACACTTTGGCTAAAGACAACACATAAGCTCTATAAGCTCTTATTAAGGAAAAGGGAAGAACACCAGTGTCGCAGTCTACATATAAAGAGGGCCTATACTCATCGGAGTTAAACAAAGTAGTCTGATTTATGAACGACTTGGATGGACTCTTACGATTAATATGCAAAAAATCCAGTCTCTACATTTAAAGATTTCACAAGATAAGGCAGCTCTCTTTTTAAGATAATTTGAATGCAAAGAAAGGTGGAACAGAATTGCCTGCTGAGTATTAAAGGGACATACTGAAGTTAACAGTTAAGACATCTCCCCTGCCTTTACCCTAATAGAAATCTCCAGCAGTAAAAATTGGGGTTTGATTTGGAAAGCATCTGTTTTTTTTTGGGTTGCTTTTTTTTCCTCTATCTCCCTATATATATCTCATAAGATCTGATCAGAAGATAAGTTGGGCAAATACCTCGCAACCAGAAGGAATACAAATAGATCATATTTACTGACTGGGACAATTAAAAGCTGTATTGAGGAGTACTAAAAATAAAACTGGTTGATAAAATAGCAATAAGCTCTATAAGGAACACATATTGGGAAAAGGGAGGGGAAAAAGAGAAAAAAAAAAAAAAAAAGAGAAAGGAAGAAGCCTGAAACTGAACACTGAACAATTTAAAGAGATAAGAAGCACATCATATACTTTAAAGAGTTGACAATGTCAATGGCGCAATAATTTCTATTGAATCTCTATGTGTTCCCCCATACCTTTTCTTTACTTGTTTTGAAATATTACTTTACCATATATGGTTGTTTTCAATTATGATTGTAATCTCATATACATCAATATACATGATATGACAGGGATAGATTGGATAAAGGGGGAAAATTGACTAACGGTGGAAGGATATATTTATAAAAATACTGGACATATTGGTCCTTTTTCTCTTTCTTTGCTTTTCTTCTTTTTATGCTCTCTCTTTTTGTCTGGCCTTGCTCTGACTTTCCCTCTTTGGCTATCTTTCTTAAGACTGGTATAATCCAACTGGCATAATCTCCTTGATTAGATCAGCACGCTTGTATGTATAGCTCATTAAGCATAGGTATAAATAGAAAAATTGTCTGGAATTAATAGCTAATAACAGCAAGATACTTTTCTACTAGAGAAACAAAGCTAAGAGTAAATGGATTGGTTATGAAAGGGTATACATCTAAATAAGGAAATCGCTGAATATTGTACATACTGATATCAAGGCTCTCCCTGCTTGTACATGTGCCTTTCCTCTCATAGATTAGAGAAGCACTATCTATAACTATACAGAGAAAACGGAATTGAAACTAATAGTCAACAGCAGCAAGGGAACCTGCTGCTGGAGTAATAGTGCCTAGAGCATAATAAAGAAATATATATAAGAGATTGACAAGGTGGTATTAATATAAGTAGCTTTCTGAAGTAATATGTAAAACAAAAGAAAGAAGCAATAGAACATTAATACGAGAGAAGAAAAGGGTAGTAGGTAGACACTCAGACACTTTTTTTTTTTTTTTTTTTTTTTCTTCTCAATAAATTACTTAAAACACGGGGTAAAATAAGTTCACTAGGACATAACACTTAAAAAACACTTGGTATTTCACAATTAAATATATACACACAGATACATGCACAAGATTTTACACATAGATTGATGGATAAATATATATCCAAAAATAAGTTAAAATCACCCACAATGTCATCCAGAAATAAAAATCAAGATAAAAAAAGTAACAAATCTAACCTAGAGGTTCTGGAAGATGTAGAAGAAAACACTGCACAAAATAATGGAGATTTAGTTAGGCAATTAAATGCACTCTTTTCTCCAAAATTTGATTCTATACAACATAGTATAAATGAACTCTCTAACGAAGTTAAATATTTTGCGACAAGGATTAGCCATGTAGAACAGAGGGTATCAGATATTGAAGATAGAGAGCTACAAAAGGACCAGATAACACAAAATATGTCAACACAACTCGAAGCAATTAAAGCAAAACTGGAAGACTTGGAGAACCGCACAAGGCGGAACAACATTAGATTAATCGGCTTACCAGAAAGCATAACAGATAGAGAACTCAAGGAGTTCGCAGAGAGCGAATTACCGCATATTCTAAAAATTGATAGAACTGAATCTACAATTATAGTAGAAAGAATTCACAGGATAGGCCCAGTCAAAAAAACAACACAAGGAGAGAATTTTAATAGAGCAGTCATCATGAAGATGTTAAATTTTCAGGATAAGATAACAATGTTCAACGCATATAGGAAACTAAATAACTAACTAATGTAAAAACCTTCCTCCAAGAAACACATCTAAAAAGCGAGGAAGCAGCTAAATTAAAGGGGGGTTGGATAAAGGAAGTAATCTTTACTCCATGTAGTTTAAGGAAAAAAGGAGTAGCCATCTTATTTAGCAAGACGCTAGAATACACTATTAGTAACATAATATTAGATAAGGAGGAAAGGTATATCATTTAGTCAGCTGTAATTCAAGGCAAGGAATATATACTTTGTAATATATACGGCCCTAATAGTGAGGATCCAGAATTCTGGAGGAAGATAAGAGACCAATTGATGATATATTCAGATAAAAAACTAATAATTGGAGGAGATTTTAACCTCACCCCAAACTTACTCCTAGATAGACAGAAATTAACTGGGGAAAGTAAAATAAAGGATTTGAGAGGTCAAAGGAACATGGGGGCCAAAAGGAAAAGGGAAAGTATAATACTTAAAAATTTAAAAAAAGACTTAAATGTACAGGATATCTGGAGGATTAAGAACCCGGATGGGAGGGAATTTACATGTCTTTCCAAAACTAAACATTCACTTTCAAGAATAGATATCTTCTTGGTATCGGAAAGTTTGATCAATCCGATACAAGAAGCTAAGATAGAGCAAATCACACTATCAGACCATGCCCCTATTAGCATCACCTTTAATACACCTCCTATAAAGCAACCAGGTTCATTTTTTTTCCCAAAATATTTATTAAATAACCCCAAATTCATAAGTTTTCTGAAAGAAAAGTGGAAGGAATATGATAGATTTAATAATAGCTATTGGAATAAAACCAATATATATTGGAATACTGCGAAAGCAGTACTTAGGGGAGAGATCACCTCTTTCGTAATTAAGATGAAAAAAAAAGTAAATTATAAGAAACAACAAGTAACCAAGGCCTTAACTAATGCATATACTAAATTCCTGGATAAAAGATCAAAGTTTAATTGGAAAAAATATGTGTTGGCAAAACAGAATAGGGATAATTTTTTTACCCAAAACGAAATTAAGGAGGATATGAAAAGATGTGCAAAGTTTTACAGATTTGGTAATAAGGCCGGAAGATTTCTGGCCCAAATAAGTAATAATCAAAAGAAAAGTAAGTTTATATCTGGGCTAAAAATAGGGAGTAGGGTGATAACCGACCTTAAAGAGATTCAAGAAGCATTTTATGAATACTTCTCAAAGCTTTATTCATCATTTCCTATAGACAAAAATATAAAAGAACAGTTTTGGAAAACAGTAACGGTCCCACAAATTAATACAACCCAGCTAAACAAACTTAATGAAATGATTTCTGAGGAGGAAGTAGCACAAACTATTAGAAACTTAGCTAGTAATAAGGCTGCTGATCCTGATGGACTACCCCCCGAATTCTACAAAATTCTGGTTGCAGAAATTACACCCACAATAACATTATTACTCAATAAGTTCTGGACAGGGCAACTTATGCCCTCTACAGATTTTAATGAATCCGCAATAATTATTATACCGAAACCAGGGAAAGATCCACAATTAATAGAGTCTTATAGACCAATATCATTATTAAATACTGATTATAAATTAATTACAAGTATTATAGCTAAAAGAATACAAGTTGTACTCGGGGAGGTGGTTCATCAGGACCAAACAGGTTTTATGAAAGGACGCTCATCCAACATTAATCTAAGGAAATTGTATATAACACTGGCAGATGTCTGGTATAATAAAAAATTTAATAAGAAAATAAGTGAGGAAGATCTTTCTATAATAGCGCTGGATGCGCACAAAGCGTTCGATTCTATAGTATGGGACCATATATTCACAACACTAGAGAAATTCGGATTCTCTGGAAACTCTTATAACATGATCGAATTATTATATAAAAAATCCCAAGCTATTCTAATTATAAATAAAGATAAAACGAAGTCTTTTCCACTTTTAAGAGGAACTAGACAAGGGTGCCCCCTGTCCCCCTTAATCTTTAATTTAGCCCTGGAACCACTACTTAATATACTTAGATCTAAGATTCCAGGAATAAGTATACGAGGGAAGGAAATCAAATTAGCAGTCTATGCAGATGATCTGCTAATTTTTACTAAACAGTCCCATAGAAACTTTAAACAAATATGTCAAATAGTGGAAGAATTCGGAGCATTCTCTGGTTATAAAATTAATAAAAATAAATCAGAAGTATTATGGGTGCATAAAAAAACAGACTCAGATACTCAAACTTTTAAAGAAGTAAAACATACTCTAACTTATCTGGGCCTAAAATTTTCAGCAGATCCAGAGGAAATATACACATTAAATATAAAAGAAGCTGTCAAAAAATTTGCTGAAACTCTGAAACACTGGGAAACCCTCCCCTTATCCTTATATGGGAAGATAAATTTATTAAAAATGGTGGCACTACCACGCCTATTATATATTTTCCAAAACATCCCCCTACTTTTGAAAAGTACAGAAAGGAAGAAAATAAGTACATCCATTAAAACATACTTATGGGGGAAAAAAAAAATAAGGCTAAATCATGGGAAACTAACACTCCCAAAGAGTCGAATGGGAATGGCCCTACCTGACATTACTCTATATAACCTAGTGGCAGTAGGGAAAATTGCTATAGACTGGCTTTTAGATATAGGGCATTTTACTCTTTTGGATATAGAATCTCAAATAGTCAAACCCCTGTACTTAAGGAATATAGTCCACTTAGAAACTAATAAACTCCCCATATATATTAAGAGAATTAATTTATTTAAAGACCCAATAATAGCATGGCATAAAATCTGCAATAAGCTGAATATAAGATTTGCAGTATCACATTTTCTCCCAATTAGAGGGAACCAAGATTTCCAACTAGGATTCCTAACAAATATTGGGGTAGAATGGGAAGAACATGGCTTAATTAATATGACGCAAATTATAAATAGAGAAGGAGATAACGCAAGGATTATAGAATTTAGGGAAATGCAGGATAAATTTCAATGCAAGAAGGAGCACTATTACGCATACTTACAAATTAGAGATTACTGTTCGAAATTGATAAGATTACATGGGAAAATATGGGATCACTCATCCCTGACGCCAGTCTATAATGCATATAAAAATAACAAGTTCTCAATATCCCTATTATATAATACTATAAAACATACAGAATATGAGAAATATGTGGAGAAAATCACATCAAAATGGAAAGATATGTATTTTCCCGACCTGAACCCACAGATTATCTTAAAAAGTATAGGAAGGATTGAGAAGGCTACGTTAGCAGCAACACTACGTGAACAACATATTAAAATTATATGGATGACATATATTACACCTGAAATAATGTCTAAATGGGGGAAGGCTCTCAACGGATATAAATGTAAAAAATGCAGTGGAATTAAAGCTAACCAGATCCACTGCATATGGACATGCCCTAAATTACAGCGATTCTGGAAAATGGTAACATATTGGGCTAATAAAATATGCAGTGAACAATTAGTATTACAAGCAGACCATGTTATATTCCTGAATTTTAAAAAAACTGAAGTTACACACTGTAAACTTTTCTTCTCAATGCTAATTATAATAAGTAGGAATCTCATCTTAAAGGGGTGGAAGAATGAACGAGCACCAACATTGAATGCCCTAAAAAATATAGTGCATAAACAATTCTTGATTGAACAACATGATATCTGGTATAATTTGGAGGTAAATGTAGAAAAGTTCTTTGAAAAATGGAAATTCTGGATTAAGATACAAGATAGGGATACACAAAGTGAATTAATTACTAGGTTTGAAAATACCACCTACATAATGGAGAGTAGGCTTAGAGAAGAGTGGCTATGAACTACATAGGGAGAAGGGGAGAAGCTAATTTAATAAGAATGTGACCCTATCCCCCCTCTGGCACTCTCTCCTATCTTAAGATAAGGCTTAATTAATGATAAGAAAGGTGGAAAATAATTTGAAAGTTATGCTATAACAATGTTTCGCTATTGAAAAGTCTATAAGATATATGATTGATAGAAAATATAATAGAAAGGAAAGTGTAAGGTATAATTTAGAATTAGACATTATAATGGTCAAATGATGTTTAGAAACTGTTTATTTTCAACCTGGAGCTGTGTCTCCTAGACAAGATTTGAACAAATTGGAGCTGTGTCTCCACAATTTATGTCTATTTTTGTTATTTATCTTCTTTTCTGTACGTATTGATTGAAAATATGAAAAACAATAAAAAGAAATATAAAAAAAAAAAGATCACACCTGTGTTTATAGAATGTTCTCATGATTGGTTGCTGCTTGTTTAAAAAAGACTCCTGGCGCAGTGGACGCCAAGAAATGCTTTGCAATTAAGTGTACCTGCTTTTAACTTATGTTTCAATTCTGTGTAATTTGTTTTTAAATACATTTTTTATACATTATTCGAGCACCTTTTGGAGTCTTTTTTTATCTGCTATTTTCTATCTTCTGGGGACACAGAGGACTATGTTGTGGATTTACCAGTGTGCTGGAGGATTAGTGAGCTGGTCCACTACAATAGCCCAGTAGGCATTGCTAGCACTGTCAGTTGCTTCCCAAATTGTTGTAAGTACCCATTTTATTATTGGGCGTCATCTGCAGTAGGAGGCACCCTTTTTTCTATGTGTTTAAACACAAATGACAGCAGCTCTTTAGTAATATTTAAAGGGACTTAAACCTGCAATAAGAAATGCTCTAATGGATTAGAGAATTATATTATTGCACTATTTCTTGTCTATAGCTTGTGTTTGTAACCCTTCAAAAAGTTAGTTAAAGGGACATTGCTTTTTTATACATGCATTGCATAAATCAACAATTAATCATTGTGAATCAAAATATTTGCATAGAGAATATTGTTTTCAATCATTTAAACTGACATATACTTAGCTAACTTGTATTGTTTAACAGTTTAAGGCCACACCCCTTGAAAGGTCAGTCAGGTAGTGTTTACCTTATTTCCTTTGATAACATTGCAGTCCCAGGGGTGTAATTTGGGGTTGCAGCCCTAGTGCTCTGTTCTGAGGTCTGATTTTCATTTTAGAAAGTTGTGTAATGAATGCAAAATGTATTGTTCTCTTCTATGATTCAAAACAGTAGATTTTGTTTCTGAATTAGCTGTTATTTGTCAACATTGCTGTTTAATGCATGTCTACATATTCAGCATTCCAAGGGACCTCAAAGTATTACTAAGGCATATCTGAGACAGATCTTCTTCATACCTTACTGGTTATGTTTCTTTGCCTTAAAGTTGTTAGGTATTAAAGACACAGTAAAGTTCAAATTAAACATGATAGAACATTCCATTTTAATCAACTTTCCAATTTTCTTCTATTATCTATTCTGCTTTGTTGAAAAGCATACCGAAGTAGATTTAGAAGCATAAATGTACTACTACTGTGAGTTAGCTGCTTATTGGTGGCTGTACAAATATATGCCTCTTGTCATTGGCTTACGTGATGTGTTCAGCTAGCTCCTAGTAGTGCATTGCTGCTTTTTAAATCAAATGTACCAAGAGAAAGAAGCAAATATGATAATATGAATTAATAAGAAATGTGTTTAAAATTGTATGCGCTATCTGAATCCTGAAAGAAAAATGTTTGTTTGTGTGTCCCTTTAAGTTTTAAGCATATATTAACTTTACTTGCCTGATTAACAAAAGTTCAATATATTTGCTTAAAAAAAGAAAAGTACACTTATTAGATTTTTACTGTATTTTGCTTTCTTAAAATTTCCGATGCCTCTGTCACCCAGGACATACTTGAAAACGAGAGAAATCTCAATGTGTCCTTCCTGGTAAAATATTTTATAAATAAATAAATGTCAGATAAGGCATACAAGAACCATAATGCAGTGCAGTGGATACACTTTATTGCCTGTGTATATATTTTACTAACAATACATGTTTAAGAACACAAGATTGTCGCTTCTTTTCTGTGTAACACAAATATCTTTTTGAGTTTATTTATCTTCAAAAACACCTACTGCATAATTTAAAACAAAGGTAATTTATCATAATCTTTTGATACCATAGTTCGGATTTAGGAATCTTGCTTTGAAAATAATAAAATAATCACGCTAAGTGCCCGATTTATCAAAAACTCGTCAGTGAGAAAGGTGACAAAATGTATTATTATTTTTTTAAGCATTAGAAAGTAAAGTATTTGTCACTTACAAGTCTAATCAGTACTGTGAAGTCCCTCAAATAATTTTAGAAAGGCACATTTTAACTTGAGAGCTGTTTATCTTACTATGCAGGTTCTGTATGTGAAGGAGAGACAGATATTTTTCAATATAATGCTAACAAAAAAGCCCTTAAAGGGACATAAAACAATTTGGGATAGATACAAAATAATATATGCACTTTAATTACTTTACCTGCAAATTTATACTGCAGTGCCTCGCCATAAACACTTTCTTTTTAGTTTCTGAATTGTAAAGCTCTAACACCCCCACACAATTCCTTTTATGGCTGTACCTATGTTTATTGTTCTTTTGGTAGAATGCAAAAGTGAATAGGGATTATCTGCTGGAGCATGTCTAGAAGCTGTGAACTCAGTTGAAATACAATGCCTGTGTCTAAACACTGATAAGAGGGGTGGAGTTAGCTGCTCCAGGCAGCCTAGCTATGTAATTCATTTTGCTTATTTTTGAAAATTATTTTAAAATACTTGCCAGCAATTTCTAAACAATGTTTTTATGCAAACTATTTTAAATGAATTGGCCCTTTTAGGATATGCACAGATCTCAACCTGTTTTATGGCACTTTAAAGACATAAAGGATTAAAGGCCCTATTACTTTCATGACTGTTCACATAACTAAACAATAACTTACAACAAAACAAGCAACAACAGAAAATAAGGTTAAGACAATAATGTTGAATTCAATTTTATAGCTTAAACATCTTGAACACATAAACTTGCAGATCATAAACTTGCAAAACCAAACATTTTGAACACATAAACTTGCAGATCTGAAAAAAAGAGTTATATTTGATTTGCCGTAGAAATCTGAAAACCTTACAGAACTTTTCAGTGCAAATAATAATAAAATAACGTCTGAAAAATGGTGTATCCAGATATGCTGATATTAAAAAAAGTGAAAAAATGAAAAATATAGTTGGAATCAGTCAATAATGATTAAAAAAAAATGTGTTCCAAAAAATAATAAAGAGAAAAAAACAGTAATGGAAAGTAGGAACAAATCTTAATAATTCCCACTGGGGACATGGTAATTCTTTAGTGAAGAAAGTTCTGTATAAAAGCTATACAAAACTTTCTTCACTAAGGAATTCCCAAGTCCCCAGTGGGAATTATTAACAAGATTTTTTCCTACTTGCAATGACTGTTTTTTTCTTTTTCAAAACACATTTTTTTCATCTTTATTCAATGATTCCAACTATATTTTTCATTTCTTCATATTTTTTTTAAAATCAGCATATCTGGATACACCATTATTTGGACGTTATTTTAGTCTTATTTTTTTTTCTGGACAACTACTATATATTTTTTCTGTATACCCACTGGATTTTTTATTTTCTTTTTTTCTGGATTTCCTCCCCCCACCCCCAGATTTTCCTTTCTTGTGGACAATCTTTTGGACACTTTCACTTGTATACTGAGACGTTTTTTATTTTTCATTCATTGGGATCCCTTTGATTAATTTATACCATATTGTTTTTATTAACTGTTTACAAATATTATTTTATATATATATATATATATATATATATATATATATATATATATATATATATATATATATATATAAATATACATATACTTGTTTTTTTATTTTACACTTTAGCCCTGTTATGTGACACTCTTCTTTTTTACTTACTTTCTTTTTAATCTTATTAGGAGATTTTAGAAGAGCTTGTGTATATAAGTCTTATGGCGCTATAATATTGTTATATATAAATTTCTCAAAGCATTTTTACGAGATATGATAACATTTTAACCTATTCACTGCCTAAGAAACTGATATTTTAAAAAAAAATATTAGCAATGACTGTTTATTAAACTTTGAATCTTGTGTATTTTGATTTACCCATTAGAAGAATCGAGGAAGCACTTAACACTTTACTAACCCGCGTAGTTGTGTCTCCAAAAGGAAACTTTATTTCACTAGGCATTTAAAGGGTTGAGTAAATGACTTGAAAGTGGGAGTGAACCTGAGGTGTGATTACCCAGAATCTACTACTGTATTCTGGTAGATGTAGTATTCTACTGTTTTACTATTTAGGGCTGTGAACTACAGCTGCCCATGTCTTAATAATAAGTTTACATTGAAGGGACAGGAAGAGGAGGGTCTACAAATAGCATTGCTACATAGGGCAGTTTAAGAATTTCCTATAAAGATAAAAGGTAAATAAGAGGTATTTAAAGGATGCCTGAATCAATTTAGAAATGCACAGACATTAAACTAAAAAAGCACTACCTTAATAAAATTATTCAAAATACTAAAGAGTCTGAAAAATAAAACGAACAAAAACATAATAATCATAATAATGAATGAGACATTTGGGGGCATCTGGAGGGATACTGCCTGCACTGACCCAAATGGACCAGCTTCCTCTTCCAAAGCCCAAAGATTTTGTGAGATTTCTCTCTATGCCGGGGGTAGTGTTTGATCATCACGCCCCTAGTAAAATAAACAGATCTCAAGCAAAAAATTGCCTTTCTGAAATTCTTTTGGAGAACATTCTATAAAGCTCTCTCATTTGGTGAGATTCTATAAGAAGCCTTGTCAGTACTACAAGACTCCTTAGTACTCCTTGTATATCTCATTAAGGGGATTTCACTAATTTCTGTAGGTAAAGGAGAGTTTCCTAAAGGGACATGAAACCCCAAAATTTTCTTTCATGATTCAGATAGAGAATACAATTTTAAACAACTTTCTAATTTACTTCTATTATCTAATTTGTTTCATTATCTTGGTATCATTTGTTGAAGGAGCAGCAATACACTAATGGTTTCTAACTGAACACATGGGTGAGCCAATGACAATCAGTATATATATGCAGCTACCAATCAGCAGATAGAACGTAGGTTCTCTGCTGCCCCTGAGCTTGCCTAGATAAACATTTAATCAAAGGATAACAAGAGAAGAAAGAATAATAGAAGTAAATTGGAAAGTTGTTTAAAATTGTATTCTCTATCAGAATTATGAAAGAAAAATATTGGGTTTCATGTCCCTTTATTTATTTTATTTATTTATTTATAAAATATTTAACCAGGAAGGATACATTGAGATTTCTCTCATTTTCAAGTATGTCCTCGGTCCACAACACATTGCTTTGATACAATAGGGTACAATAAAATACAAAAACTAAATAATACACATTATATGCAAACATTTTACATAGAACAGGTAGGAAGTATATAATCAACCATGACAGGTGCATTCTGTTTTGAGATATGTAGAGAGGGATCTCTTAAATGATATTAGGCTTGGGGAAGGTTTGAAAGTGTGCGGGAGGTTGTTCCATAACTGTGGCGCTCTGTAGGATAAGGAGGATCGAGCTGCTTTCTTTTTGTATTGAGGCAAGCTAAATAATGTGCTGGTACTGGATCGGAGGTTATAGGAGGTGGGAATAGCCAGGGAGAGCATTCTGCTCAGGTAGGGTGGGAGCTACCCAGAAAGGCTCTTAAACAAAAAGCAAGAAAGATGGAGGGTGCGTCTGGATTCCAGCATCAGCCAGTGACATGTTAAATGGTGGTGGGTCCTGTAGTTACATTGTAGTACAAAGCGGCAGAACGAGTTATACAATGTATTAAGTTTATTAAGGTGAGTTTGTGGTGCAGGTGCGTATACTACGTCCCCGTAATCCATGATAGGCATCAGCATTTGCTGTACAATCTTTTCCTTTACTGTAGGGCTGAGGCAAGATTTGTTTCTGTACAGGGCACCTAGTTTTGAATAAAGTTTAGATGCAAGTTTTTCTATGTTGAGCCCAAAAGATAGATTAGGGTCTAACAACATACCCAAGTATTTGAAAGAGTGGACTGCGGTCAGCGTACAATTGGATTTTGTTTTTATGCTCAGATGGGAATTTTGTAATTTGTGTAATTTAGGACCCGTTCCAAAGATCATTGTGACAGTTTTGTCAGTGTTTAGGAAGAGTTTGTTTTTTGAGATCCACTTTTCTACCTCTGTGAACTGGTCTTGGAGCACTGCTTCAAGCTGTGGCAGATCGGATTTGTTTGCATAGATTACCGTGTTGTCTGCGTACATGTTGTGATGAGAGCAGGATGTGATGTCACTAGTATGTGGGCGGGGCTTAGGTCCGGTGTCTGTGTCGCAGTTAGTTTAGTACAATCAACCTGTCTAGATGTGTATTGCTATGCTCTGTAATAAAATAGAGTTGTACCATCATTGCTGTGTCCTGCATATGTCCTGCATCTCATGACATGGTGTCAGAAGTTCTGGACTGCGCTTCTGTTCCTGATCGATTGCAATGTCAAAGTTTACCCCACCTGAGCCTTTTGACTTTTCTCAGTCTGCAGCTTGGCCCACATGGCGTCAGCGGTTTCAGCGCTTCAGGATTGCATCCAAACTGAACAAGGAGAGTGGTGAAGTACAAGTTAATTCTCTTTTATACTCTATGGGGAAAGATGTGGAGCCAGTGTTCAATGCTTTTACTTTCCAAGAAGGGGAAGAAGTTAACTTTGATATAGTTATGGATAAACTCAGTGCCCACTTTGTGCCCAAAAGAAATGTGATTCATGAGAGAGCTTGTTTTCACAAACGTAATCAGCGTGTGGGAGAATCTGTGGAGTCATTTGTGCGCAGCCTGTATGTATTAGCTGAATTCTGTGAGTTTGGTGTTGCTAAAGAAGAGCAAATCAGAGACAGAATAGTTATTGGAATTGCAGATGCTGAAGTCTCCCTGAAGCTGCAGCTAGAGCCTGATTTAACGTTAGAAGGGGCTATTAGGATGGCCCGCCAGAGTGAACTGGTGAAAAAGCAAAGTGCTGATCTGAGGTCTGAGAGTATTGTGGATGAAGTGCAACAGTTTAGGAAAACTACTAGTGAAAGGCACAGTGTGAGCGGTAGATCTAAAGTACTGGAAAGGCCTAGAAGTGGATGGGCGCAACATGGCCGATGCACATGGTGCTACCGGGCTCATGATCAGAGTGCTATATGCCCGGCCAGAGATAAAAGATGCCGAAAATGTAACAGAATAGGCCATTTTGAAGTGGTGTGTAAAACTGAATACATTAAGGAGATGCAGGTGGACAGTGACCAGGAGGGTCAGGAAGTGTCTTTTGTGGGGTCTGTTGTGGAACGGACAAGCTCAGAGGAAGATTTTACTTTTACTGTAATGGGAGCCAAAGTTGATTTTAAGATTGACACAGGAGCAGATATCACTGTAATGTCTTTTGCCGAATTTATGAAACTGCCTCGACAGCCCCAGCTGGCGAAGGTTACTACAAATGTCCATAGTCCTGGTGGCCGCATTGATTGTGTGGGGAAATTTCTTGCCAGTTGTGAGTACAAGCAGAGGAAGTTCACCATGTGGGTGCATGTGATCCGAGGCCAGTGTGTTAACAGTTTATTGAGCAGAAAAGCAGCCTGTGACTTGGGCCTCGTGGCCAGAGTGAATGAGATTTCCGAAGATATGTTTGGCGAGTTGGGCCTACTGAACTGCAAACCTGTCCGTATAGCACTTAAATGTGACGCAGTCCCATACAGTATTTCTACCCCTCGTAGAATTCCGTTCCCGCTCATGCCTCAAGTGGAGAAAGAGCTTATGCGCATGAAGTCTATGGGGGTTATTGAAGAGGTTGTTGAAGCGACTGATTGGTGTGCCCCCATTGTTCCAGTTGCAAAGAAAAATGGAAAGGTGCGCATCTGTGTGGACCTGAAAAGGTTGAATGAAGCAGTGAAGAGAGAGAGATTTGTGCTGCTGACATTGGAAGATATAGCTCCAAAGTTGGCTGGGGCGAAGTTCTTTTCCACATTGGACGCTTCTAGCGGCTTTTGGCAGATCCCCCTGGATCCAAAGTGCCGCAAACTGACTACCTTTATCACACCAGTAGGTCGGTTCTGCTTCTGCAGACTCCCCTTTGGGATATCCTCCGCTCCTGAAATTTTTCAAAGGGAAATGAGTTCTCTCCTGAGTGATCACGTGGGCACAGCGGTCGTCATGGATGACATTCTAGTGTATGGGTCTACAGCGGAGGAGCATGATCAGCGTTTAAGTTGTGTGCTACAGGCTATCAAAGAGTCTGGGCTGAAGCTGAATAAAGAAAAATGTCATTTTAGGAAAACTGAATTATGCTACTTTGGGCATATCATCAACGGGGATGGCATCAAGCCAGACCCCGAGAAAATTTGTGCTATTGAACAGATGAAGAGCCCTTCTGATGTACATGAGCTGAGACAGATATTGGGCCTTGTAAATTATGTGGGCAAGTTTCTTCCAGATTTATCAACAGTTTTACACCCTGTCACAGAGTTGCTTAAGAAAGACGTTGCCTGGGTCTGGGGACCTTCACAAGAAAAAGCTTTTCTGCATGCCAAGTCCCTGCTGGGGTCTGCCCCAGTGCTGGGGTTCTACGACCCTTCAAAAAAGACTGTGGTTAGTGCTGATGTAAGCAGTTATGGGCTGGGGGCTGCACTCCTGCAGCTGAATGACAACAAACTACAGCCCATCGCCTACTGTTCCCGCACACTGACGGCTGCGGAGTCAAAATAGACTCAAATTGAGAAAGAGTGCCTGGCTGCAGTTTGGGCCTGTGAGCGCTTTCAGCGTTATCTAGTGGGTTTGGAGAAATTTAGTCTGGAAACTGACCACAAACCGCTAGTCCCTCTAATTAATTCTTATGACATTGACAAAACACCCTTGAGATGCCAGAGACTTTTAATGAGACTGCTCAGGTTCAATGTTCAGGCAGTGCATGTGCCGGGGAAACAGCTGGTTGTGGCAGATACACTATCCAGGCTCCCACTGGCTGCTGCTGAAGAATCCTCCACGGAATCGGATGTGAAAGTGTATGTTGATTCAGTTCTGGCCTCTAAGTCCATTTCTTCAAGGAAACTGGAAGAGATAAAGAAAGAGACATATTTGGACACAGATCTGCAAGAAGTTATAAGGTACATAAAAGAAGGCTGGCCCGAGAGCCGGGCAGCCTGGATGTCTTTAAATGCTTACCAGCCAGAGAGTTCGCAGCTCACGGAGCTGGAGGGGTTGGTGCTGTTCCAAGACCGCATTGTAATTCCTGTCAGCATGAGGAAGGAGATGTTAAACAGGATTCACTATGGCCACTTAGGCATTACAAAGTGCAGAGAAAGGGCAGCTACAGCTGTGTGGTGGCCTGGGATCAGCTCCGACATTGCAAATCACGTGTCTAAATGTGCCTTTTGCCGGGAACGCCGGTCTACTCAGAGAAGGGAGCCCTTAATGTATACTCCGCTGCCTGAGGGGCCGTGGCAGAAAATAGCTGCTGATTTGTGTGAACTGCACGGGAAAAAGTTTCTTGTTGTAATCTACTACTATTCCAGGTATTTGGAAATTGCACCCCTGAATGATATCACAAGTCAGGTCGTTATCATTCGCCTGAAGAGCTTGTTCGCCCGCTGGGGCATTCCAATGGAGCTGGTGAGTGATAATGGTATGCAGTTCGCTTCTACAGAGTTCAGTGCTTTCAGCAGGGAATATGATTTTGTACATTCCACGTCAAGTCCACATTATCCGCAGGCCAACGGAATGGCTGAAAGGGCAGTTCAAACAACAAAATTCATTCTAAAGCAATCTGAGCCGTATCTAGCCCTTTTGTCATACAGGGCGACGCCCATTCAAGCCACCGGGTTTAGCCCGGCACAGCTGATGCTAGGACGCCAGATTTGCACCACTTTACCCTCAGTGGGTGTCTTCAAGCTGCCTGGCCCTGTTCCTCGGGACGAAGTCCTTAGGAGGGATGAAGAGGCCAAAAAGGGTTATCGTTTCTTCTACGACAGGAGACATTCTGTCAGGCCTTTACAGGAACTGAAAGCGGGCCAAAGTGTCAGAATTAAACTGGAATATGAGAAGAAACGGAAGACGCCTGCTACGGTAGTGGGCCGCTCTCCAGAACCAAGGTCTTACACAGTCCTTACAGAGGGAGGGACGGTTATACGCCGTAACCGAAGACATCTTCAGCCTGTACCTGAGAGTCTGGAACCGGATACCTCAATACCACCGCCGGTGGGATCCCCTGTTCTAAGAGAGGTGCCTTCCCCTCAGCAAGATCACAGTGGGGATATATCTTTGCCTCCAGCAGACTCTTGTTCACCATCTTCTGTATCAGAGGACAGTTCATGCAAAGTTACATCAAGCGGAAGAGTGGTGAAACTTCCGGCCCGATACAGGGACTGACTTTAGCTAGAACAGTGACCGGAAGTATGGGCAGAATAATCCCATGGTCACTGTGGACTAGGGTAGTCTACCCCGATGTCCAAGTCAGGATGTAATTTATTTGTTCATGTTTTCTAATCTATCTGTTTTTATAATGTTCAAAAAACAAAAATGTTGTTGTATACCCTGTTGGTGTACCTTGTTATTTATTATATGTAAATGTATGCTTTGCCTTTGAAAAAGGGGAAGATGTGATGAGAGCAGGATGTGATGTCACTAGTATGTGGGCGGGGCTTAGGTCCGGTGTCTGTGTCGCAGTTAGTTTAGTACAATCAACCTGTCTAGATGTGTATTGCTATGCTCTGTAATAAAATAGAGTTGTACCATCATTGCTGTGTCCTGCATATGTCCTGCATCTCATGACACATGTGTACAGTTGATGATTTGCAGACATTAGGCAGATCATTTATAAATAATGTAAATAGTAGGGGGCTGAGAATGGAACCTTGGGGAACACCACACGTGACTGGGAGAGGGAGGGAGTCACTGTTAGAAATGGAGACATATTGCAATCGATCCGATACATATGATCTAAACCAGGTTAACGGACGATCAGCAATACCAGAGTTTTTTAGTTTGAACAGTAGTATGTCATGGTCTACTGTGTCAAAAGCCTTTGCCAGGAAAATAGCTCCAGTTAGGTCTCCTTGTTCCATACCAGTTTGGATGTCATTGCAAACTTTTAGGAGGGCAGTTGTAGTGGAGTGATTCGGGCTAAAACCTGATTGATCAGGGGTCAGATAGTTAGAAAGTTGGTAATACTCGCATAATTGCGTATGGACGCATATTTTTTTATGATTTTTGACAATACTGGGAGCAATGAAATAGGGCAATAGTTAGAAACCAAGGTTAACTCCCCACTTTTATGAATAGGCACTACTCTAGCAGTTTTCCAGAGTTTGGGCATGTATCTAGATATCAAGGATTCATTAATTAGGGTTGTGCCAGGCTTAGCAATTGCCGGCGCACTGAGCTTCAACAGCATTGCTGAGATTTGATCAGGTCCAGACTGTTTTTTCATTTTTAGATTATTAAGGTGTTTCTTAACGACATTTAATGGGTACAGGTCTAAAATTGAACTTCTCTATATTGGGTCTTTGCTGTTTTAGTGGGACCTGATCCACATTTGCAGTTTCAGGATGCGTGCCATTTATTAGTTTGTCAATCAGGGTGGTGGAGCATCTGACAAAATAATTGTTAAAGGCATTTGCTACTTCTAACGGGAGTTGCAGGTTTTGGTCATCCACATTGACAGTGGAGGGTTGGGAGTGGATTGGTGGATTTTGTAAGTTATTAATGAGTTTCCAAAACTTTCTAGGGTTAGATATGTTATTGTTCAGATTTTCACAGAAATATTGGGCCTTGGCCAATTTTGTTTGTTTAGTGCATATATTTCGCCATTGTCTATATACACAGTGGTCGTTCATAGAGCCAGTATGCTTGAACTTTGACCACAATGAATCCCAAAACTGGTACATTTGAATGAGGTCAGCTGTGATCCAATTCAAGTGTGCTCCTTTTACTCTCACCTTACGCAGCGGGGCATGTAAATTCTAAACTTGTAGGAGTTCAGACTGAAAGAATTCAACTGCAGAGTCTAGATCTGGGATTAGGTTTAATCTGTGCCAGGGGAGGTTCTTGATGTCATTTAGAACTGATTGAATATTAAAAAATTTTAAGGACCTGGTGATTTTAACCTTGGGAGGGGATTTAGTTGCCTTTATTTTGTGCACGCAGAACACTAAGTAGTGGTCACTGAAACTGTTAGGGACCTAACACCTGTCCATCTGCCTCCTGAATTCGGTCGGGAGAAGTGGAGAGAATCCAGTCGAGCAGGGTATGATTATGGCTTTTGATGTTTATGCGAGTTGGGGAGGAGATTAATTTCGTTAGCTGCAAAGATTTAAACAGCGAGCAACAACTGTTATTTTTTTTATTCAGCCAATCAATATTAAAATCTCCAAAAAACAAAATTTCATTTTTTGGGTTTTGAGCTATGGATTCACTAAGGAGATGGGCTATGTCCGAAATGGAATGCACAGGGGAGCTAAGTGGGCGGTAGATTCCTGCAACAATGATTGATTTACTGCATGTTATAATATAATGCAGATGATTTCTCTCTATGCTGGCGAGTATTTGAGACTCTGGCACCTGACTTTTAAGATAATCTCAGCACACTAAAGACCTTTTAAAATCAAGAAATATTTTACATGGACTTTAATTGATTACTTCTAAGGAAGATGCACTGTAACTTACTATTTAATCCAGCTGTACATTTCTAATACACTGTGCTCTGGCCGCCCATTTTTTTTGTGAACTAGCGGTTTTGACTGTTCTCCAATCAACGCTCTAGCCATATAGCATTATTTTTGTAGCTTGAGCACCGTTTGGAGAACAATGTGTTTAATGTTTTCTTTTAAGGTAATTTTACATTTGCATAGTTCATATCAGTAATTAAATACCACATTCCAAAACGTTATTAAGACACTTTCGAATTCACTTCTATCATTACATTTACTTTCTTCTCTTGATATCCTTTGTTGAAAAAGACATGCATATCCTAGACTACTGGGTGCTAGATGGTGATTGATGGCTACAAATATGTGTCTCTTGTCATTGGCTCACCATACATTTTCAGCTCAGTCCCAGTAGCTCATTGCTGCTCTGGAGCTGACATTAACTATGTGTTTAGTGCATTTTCAAGGGGTAAACATAAAGATGGTTATATGCAAGCAATAGTATATAACATAGTACATATTAGAGCATTTTCTTTTTGCACTTTTAAAGGCCTTTAATTAACCCCTTAACAACCACAATGTACCATGTAAATCGCTGGTCATTAAGGGTTTTTCAGGCCATAATAGTGTGGGCCTTACTAGCAGTGGGAAGCCCGTGCCATTATGAACCTACTTTCTTCCATTAGGCCTCCTGGAATACTGCTGGCGAGATTGTGCTATCAAAAAACCAAGCCCCATAGAAAGACCATTAATGTACAGGGTACGTCGCTAGTCCTGAAGGGGTAAATGATCTGTAGTTATTGATCCCTGCCATGTATTGGCATATAGTAGTATGTTTAAAATGGTGGTTAGAAGCAAAAAGTTGAGGAATTGGGAATCGGGATTTTGTATATATCTTTCCAGAATCTTCCAGAATCTTTTTTGCCAGTGCAAACAATTAGGGCACGCTATTATTATTATTATTTTTTTTTTTTTGCTTGCAAGCAAACACCAATCAAAGTAAACTTTTAATGCAGGCGAGTCAGCACGCTTATTACAAAGTTTAAAGTAAATTGAACACGAGCAAAACCCACGGCACGATAACTTTAGGAATATTGAAACTGCCTTAATGTCTCTTCATAGGTTTCAATGGAGCTCACTAAAATGCCACTTATCCATTGCCTGCTAACCCAACACAGCGTTAGACCTATATCGCTAAACCTGAAGGTAGTTATAAATATTTTAGATTCCAATGTTCTTCACATAGAAGAAAATGTTCTTTTTATTTTTAAATATATATTTCTATTTATATCTGATATATATATATATATATATTTGTACAATATATTTCTATAAATGTATTGCCGGGCTAACTTTAGTACACCACTTGTAATCTAGTTGTTTGCTAGTTTTTTTGTTCTTGGGTTTTTTTTTGTTAAAAAACAGAAGTACAATATACTGTTATACTATACGATTTATTGTGTTTCTTAAAACGTCTTTAAAACCCTTGTGAGTATCTATCTTATCTCTTAGCTGTGGACAAATAGAGCCACCTGTAAACGAGTTTCTCCACTGCCCTAAGCCAGTCAGATAGATGCTTCAGGCAATTTGCAGCATTTAGAATGTGCTTTTCAGCCCCTCTGCAGAGTGCGGGAGAAGCACAATTTTTACACAAAAGCAAGAGATGTCCTTTAAAGGGATATAAACCCCTATTTTTTTGCTTTCATTATTCAGATTTATCATAGTTCGAGCGGACATGATACAATGTAGCGGAACATGTCTGCTGCACATTGATAAATGCAGACAGCATAGGCTGTCGGCATTTATCATTGCACCAGCAGTTCTTGTGAACTTCTGGTGCAATGCCGCCCCCTGCAGATTCGCGGCCAATCGGTCGCTAGCTGGGGGTGTCAATCAACCTGATCGTATTCGATCGGGTTGATATCTTTCCGTGGCCTCAGAGCAGGTAGACAAGTTATGGAGCAGCGGTCTTTAACTTTCTAATTTACTTTTATTATCATATTTTCTTCATTCTCTTGGTATCTATTGTTGGCAGCAGTTTTGCAAGAGCACTTGATGGCAGCACTATTTCCTGCCATGTAGTGATTCAGACACCTACCTAGGTATGTCTTCAACAACGAATTACATGGGAACTAAGCAAATTTGCTAATTGGAAATTTTTTTAAAAAAAATGTGTGCTTTGTTTGAATCACAAAAGAAACATTTTGAGTTTCATGTCCCTTTAAGAGACTTATAGAAACATTCTGTGTCTGTAAAATTAAGAATATAAGGAATTTAAAATCCTTTTGTAAGAAAATAACAAAAATGATGTACAGGTGATACCTTTAGGGGTCGATTTATCAAACCCTTTGGCTGCCTACGACTGCAGGGTCTCACAAGAGACCGCTGCTTCCCTAACCTTTTGCCACCTCTTAGGTGGCAAATTTCAATACCCCCGTACTCGTCCGACCGGGGAGATTGACAGCTCCTGCCCGCATGTGATTGGCTGTGTGCACGATTGCATGCAAGCGCAAAATAGCGCTTGTGTGCAATGCTGAATTCCAGCAGCGGAATTCAGCCCGCCAGAGGCGAGCTGCGGTGGACAGGGGCGCATATGTGTGCCCCTATTCACCGCAGCTTGATAAATTGACCCCTTAATAGCTAAATAATAGAGCTTTCATAATACATAATACAGTTGAGCTTTCAGGACACTCAGAATATGAAGCAATTTCATAGCCAAATGCCTTTGTAATAATATTGCAGCCAGTTTAATGAGTGTATTTTATAGTAAACACTGAATAAGTATTAAGATATCACTATTTTTTTAACAAACAAAAAAAGGATGAGTACCCCAAAGAATATTTTACTTCTAAAGACATGGAAAACCTTCCTACACAGCTATTATGTAGCCTCAAGCTCTGACAAAATAAGGACAAGAGGAGGAGAAGTCTGAAGGAATAGGTTTAATCACAAATTGTAATCTTCCTCAAGGTGTTAAATCCCAAGTGCCTTTCCTATCAGATACTTAATCTGAGACCCTTCTTCACACCTGTGGGCAAAGGGAGTCATTTTACTTGTGATTTCATACAAGGTTTGTTTGTGCTGGAAGATAAGACGTTAACCCCTTGACAGCAAGAGAACTGTCATTATAGATAGGAATCAACTAAAACCTTCCAGGAATTGCAGGTAAAATGTACAGCACTCACAAGGATTAAGCCAAACCTTTTAACACCAACCCCCATGAGCAAGAGAATATCAGTGTTGAGAAGTCCAAAATATTAAAGGGACATTAAACACTTTGTAATATAAAATGTTTCATTGTATGTACCAAACAACTGCAATAGACTTTCAATATTTATTGTGTCTCCTGCACTTTAATTCTGGAAATTGCTAGATTCCATACAGTCATTGGTTACACACTCTAGTGACCCATTTATAACTGTTTCTGATTGGCCTTAGCAGTGAATGATACTTAGGTTTTAACATGGCAGCATTGCTTTGTGTACACCAAAAAAATACACTTTTTCAATATTTATACGAGTGATATAATTTTAAGAAAATAAATGAACATATTATTCTCAGGTTAAGCTATCAAGCATCATTCTATCTAGTATATACTTTGTCCCTTAACCTTTAAGAGCACATGACGACACATGGTCATCATCTGCACATTATATTCGCTGCAGATGACAACCACGTGTCATCATGCAGGGATCACTGGTGCTCTAGGGCTCAGCATCACCTGAGAAATCCATGGATGACGTTGACATCACCAAGCCCCGGAAAACCCGGAATTTTCGGCAAACAGAAAAGGGCTTAAGGGGAGCGGGATTGAGGGATTGGTGTTCAATTTATCAAGGCCCACCATTTGAAAGGTAATTTCATGCTCTTTCAAATGGTGTGTATGGGGTTTACGTATAAACACTTTTTAAAACAAAAAAATAATAATAAAAGTGCACACGTGTTTAAGCACAACATATACATACCCCTCTAACAGGTCATCAAAGAAACCTAGAGACCCCCAAGACCCCCTTGTTTTAAAGCCCATCAACCCCTCTTAAATATAAAGCCTGTGGTAATAGTGATCACTTGGCTAAATAAATGTGCATTTATTTGCACAGAGGTTCATGGGAATCCCTATGTACTGATTAAAGTTACATAACTATACCGAATGCCCCTTATTTATATGTGGTTAACACCTTCTTTTTACTATAATGCTTAGCAGGGGAAAAACACACACTATTGGTTATACATTTTTTATTATCATTATAATCATTTTTTCACGTTTTTGTTGCAGGTGTCTTACACCTCATGATATATACCTAATATAATGGTAAATAGTTTGAATCTTCTGGGTCTCCTGAAAAAAAAGATATAAAATATGTGTAGGATTCTCACTGAAAATGACCTACAGAAGGGCCTAAATATAAGCAGCATCTAAAAACTGCCAAACAGCTAAGCACAGGTGTGGAAGCGGCTCAGCGGTTAAAGGATTAAAGAACACAAATATATAATATTATATGGGGAAATTTCAATTCAGCTCTTGTTTTAACCAATGCACCAGGTCTTTAAGGAATAGTAAATATTTATTGATGGAAATTTACAAGCTTAGGCTCAGCCAAACAATAAAATAAACACACCCTTTGTAGTACATTTCTATTATTAGATTGATTTTCAGAGCTCCTTTTTTAAACAAACATAAAGAAAGCTTTTGTATGCTGCCTGTGGTTGTGTAAGATATGACTTCAAAAATTAGCTTGCTCTCAGAAGATCTTTTTCATTGCTTTATTATAAAAATGTCTCAATAACCAGCCTAAGATTTAACTGAAAAGTACAAATATAAAAACATATAACACATTGAAGTTTATCTTCTGCATGCATTATGTTTTTAGTAAGCAGAGTAAAATATATTAACCCTTTAGAGAAATATCCTATGTTTATTGCCTGGGAGAAAAAAAAAGTATATAATGAAGTAGAAAGATACTCAGCAGGATTTCCAAAGTTACCTTTAATGTAACGTTTCGGAAACGTTACATTAAAGGTTACATTAAAGAGTGCATCCCCATTCTTTACTAATATATATATATATATATTAATTTGGGGCAATACACCTGTACTTCAAATAACATTTTATGATGTGAATATAACAATTGAGGTTGTTAAAGGGAACTCAAGTCAAAATACACCTTTAAGTTTCAGAAAGAACATGACATTTTAAGACACTTTACTTCCATTATCAAATGTTGCAGTCTTTTTATATGCACACTTTCTGGGTAGCGAGATCCTACTGAGCATGTGCACCAGATCACAGGGTATACGTATACTAGTCTGTGATTGGCTGATTTCTGTCACATGATACAAGGGGCCAGAAAATAGGACAAAAAAATAATTTGTCAAAAAAAAAATCTACTAGTTCACAGTAGGTGTAAAATAATTGTATATTTTTATTATGCACCTGTTAATTATGCAATTCTGCTGTATTTAGTGGTCCTTTAACATTCTACCTGCAATTAGTACAGACTTAAAGGGATAGGAAAGTCAAAATTGCATTTGCATGATTCAAATAGAGCATGTCATTTTAACACACTTTTAAATTAACTTCTATTTTCAAATGTGCTTTGTTATCTGTTTGTTGACAAATATTATGCACATATCCTACACTAGTAGGAGCTTGTTGCTGATTGGTGCCTGCACAAATTTGTTTCTTGTGATTGGCTAACTAGATGTGTTCAGCTAGCTGCCAGTAGTGCAATGCTGTTCCTTCCACAAAGGATAACAAGACAATGAAGCAAATTTGATTATAGAAATAAATTGAAAAGTAGTTTAAAATTGTATATTCTATCCAAATCATGAAAGAAAATTTTGGGGTTTTCTGTCTCTTTAAAAACTTTTAAAAAATGTACTTTTTTTTATAATGAAGAAACGTGAAGGTGTGTTTAATGAAATAGTGCTCCTGTTTATATTGTGCCTGTGCTATGTTTGTTATTTTTTACACCCTGTCAAATAAGGGATTGGAGATTCTAGCTCAGGGAACACACACTGTGTGTGTGCACAAAAAGAATGCGCTTTTCTTACTCTACCTTCCTAATCTTTATGTCAAAGATCATTTAGCGTCTTAAATTACGTCTTTCAAGCACTTAGAAAGCCTTTAAGTGACCACTTCACCATCATAAACATTTTAAATGCTGTCACTCACAGCACCCGTGCTTGCACTTTTCTCTTGTTTATTTTTCTTTTTAATTATGTACAGAAACAGACAAATAGTCACTTCGCCAAATGTGTCTGAGGAGATTTCCCGGGAGCCCCGTGCTTCTCAGACTGGAATCATGCACTCTCATTTAGCAGGCAGCAGCCCATACACTTTAAGAACGTAATGGACAAACTATTCTGGGGATATATTGGGATAAACTTCCTTTTAAAAAAAAAAAAAAAAAAAAATTATACTGAGATATAGACATGGCAGCGCACACATGGGGGCCTATCTATCAAGCTCCGAATCTAGCTTGATGCCCCGTGTTTCTGGCGAGTCTGCAGGCTCGCCAGAAACAGCAGTTATGAAGCAGCGGTCACAAAGACCGCTGCTCCATAACCCTGTCTGCCTGCTCTGAGCCGGCGGACAGACATCGCCGGAATTCAACCCGATCAAGTACGATCGGGTTGATTGACACCCCCCTGCCCATTGGCCACGAGTCTGCAGGGGGCGGCATTGCACCAGCAGTTCTTGTGAGCTGCTGGTGCAATGCTGAATACGGAGAGCGTATTGCTGTCCGTATTCAGCGAGGTCTGGCGGACCTGATCCGCACTGTTGGATCAGCTCCGGCAGACTTTGTTAAATAGAGGCCATGGTGCCAATCTCATAGGATTCTTAGTTTTTGATAGCAGCATTTCTTCATAGGGTTAGACTTAAAGGGACTTTTCAGCCAAAATTGGAATGCACATGGGTGCATTTCAGTTTTAAATAGAAAATTTTTTGTAATGAACATGTATTTGCAAAAACGCTTCTAGTAAATGCTATAGCTGTTTCAAGAGTGTATTTATGTATGCTCTGTGCACCAGCATTTTGAACATATTACTTGCTCAGAGAGCCTTTGGAGCTTGTATCATCAATAATTACTCAATTTGCATAATTGCTGAAATGATACAACATTGTCTCTCTCAGCATCTTTTCTAGATGGCAGCACTTTCTCCTGCTGTATAGTACTTCAGACATGTGCACACTACTAAACTAGGTAGCTCTTCAACAAAGAGTACCATGAGAACAAAGCAAATTGGAAACTTGTTTAAATATGTATGGTCTGTCTGAATCCCAAAAGAAAACAAATGGGTTTCATGTCCCTTTAAAATGCTGGTGTACTCAGAATATCCAGGTATGCTTTACATGCATGTGCAGAGAAAAAGGCTAACACTAAAAAATGATAACTTTTACTAGAAGCGTTTTTACCAATATATGTATATTGTAAATATGTTTCTACCCAAAGGTGTTATTCATCCACGCGCATTTCAATTTTTACCAGAATGCCTCTTGTTTACTTACTGAGGAAAGAAGTGAAAAGTTTTAGTTTCTATAAGAAATGGGCACCACCGTGTTCTAAATTTATCAGATATTAATGCACTACTAGAGTATTCAAATAAAGGCTGTGTTAAGTTTGTGAAGTCTTGAGTCTGCACTTAACATATTTCAGAAAAGGGGAAACAATAAATCATTACAGTATAATGCAAACTTCTTTTTTTTTAACTAGACAAACTTTAACATTTTATATTACAGTGTTCTTCCCTGCATATGAAAAGACAGATAACATAAACAGGAGCTAGCAGGAGTCTGTAAACGAGCGTATACATCTGACAATGTGGGCCTTGGTTAGGTGTCTGAAAATCTGCATAATGTTATTAAAAAATAAGCAAAAATATACATTGTTACAAAAACACTCGCAGGTGGGCTATATAAATGGATAATCTACAAAACATTTATGCAAAGAAAAATCTAGTGTACAATGTCCCTTTAAGGTAAAGATGATTATTTTGAATTTTAAAACTAACAGTAAGTGCATGGTTGTCTGCTGCTGGACAGAACATAGATACTTTTTCTGGCTAAGGAAAAACTTAGCAACTGTATTGGCCGACAGAGATAATACCCACAAACATAAAAACAAAAAAATATTTTTCAATATGATTTTCTGGTTTTCAAAACAGGAAAAAAAGTTATTGTATGACGCCGCAAATGGAGGCACTTAGTAGGAGGAGCCCCTTGACCCATTGGGAGGAGCGAGGCTGTTTACTCGGGAATAGATGGGTCCAAGAAAGAGGAAGTAAGGAAGCGGTGCACTGTTTTTCGCGCCATTAGAGAAAAGTTTTTGCTCAGAATAGTGGAACGATAGTTAGGTCTCACTTTTCCTTGAAAATTACAGAATCTTTTCACAGTGTCTGCTTCCCTCATGGACCTGGATGAATTAATGAGCAAACTGCGGTCGGTGATTGGAGAAAAATGTGCTGATTGGGTGCGCGATCACCTGTAAGCAATTCTGGGAGGCGATATGGATCCACGCAGTGAGGCCGCTTCAGCACAGAAGTTCAGACCCACGCAGCGCTCCCGTCCTCGAGAATTGCTCAGTCCGGAGCAGCACAAGGCGGGGGGGGCGTTGTAGAAGTAGCCCCAGCAGTAATAGGAGGGACACGGCTAAGAAATCATCAACCACAGAAATGAGAGTAGAGGAGTTGGCAGTTGCGGGAATGCAAAGGGAGAAGTTGCAGCCCCTTGAGGTGACGGCTGAGGTTCACTCAGCCCCTTTGTGTGTAACAGGTGAGAAGGAGATACCGGAGCAGCCACACAGCCTTGTTGGGCCTGATGAGGAAATACTGGCCTCTGCTAGCAGGAGGCATGAGTTTCCTATTTTAGTTGGGGATTCAGTTATCAGTTAGGCCCCCCCCTGGTGCTGGTTTAGATCAAATTGAGGAAGATTTTATGATCATTGATTTGTGGCCAGTGTCTGGGGAGGTGGATAGTGTTAGCGCAAACCCTGTGGTCTCTGAGTCCCCTAGAGGCTCTGTGCACATTTCAGACAGCAGGACTGGCCATAAAGGGCAGAATAGGGTTCACTGTGCTCCTGCCCTTTACAGTGGTACGGGGGGTTCTAGAGCTGGTAGATCTAGCAACAGAGTTTGTTGGGTGCGGTCCTCTAGGACAAAAAAGTGAGGTATTGTGGATAAGGGATCACGTGGGAGGGGTGCTCCTAATATCTATCTGGATCCTGTATTAATAGAAAATTTCCCTATCTCCTCAGATGGTGAGGAGGTGGTCCCTTCTTCCCCAGGTTTATCAGAACCCAGGGTGAGGTTAGGTTTAACTTTAGGCAGTGGTAGTCAGGTCAGGCACATCATCCTGAAATGTATGGTGGGCATATAGTTTTTAGGGCCCTATTTCTGATACTGTTTTGTCTTGCACTAATGTTGATTTTCCTCTAGCAGGTACAGTGGTAGCCCCTAGGGGCACATCTTTGGAGCAGCAAAGTGAGATGTGTCCTATTGATGGCAGAGAAGAGGACTCCTTCTGCTTGGCGGAATCCTGGATGGAGTCTATTCGACTAGACCCTGGGGATGGCCCGGTATCGGACGAGGCCCACCACTCCATGGTAGCGGTAGGTGGTTGTGGGCAAATGTCTAGGGGCAGAATAAGATCTGGTACAGGGACAAGGGCATCTACTAGGCCTGTTAAGAGGGGCAGTAGTCTGGATATGTGAATGTCTTTTGCAGGCAATTTGGGCAAGGGAGCAATTAGGGGGAGTGAGTGGATCCAGGAGATGCCCTTATATTTTAATATGCCTGGCCCGAAGAGAGCGAGGGGTTTGGTGAGTGGTATTTTTCCTGTGCCGGCTCTGGAGCCAGCCCTAAGTGGCCGTGGTACTTTCCCGTGGAGATAATAGTCCCAATATTTTACAGGTATCACGTAGTCCCCTTTCTTATGGGAGACCTTCTGCATCCGTGGGAGCAGTGCATGCACAGTCAAGCCTACAGGTCGCACGGGACGTGGCAGCAGAGGCAGGTGAGATTACCCATAGGTTGTTGTCAGAAGCGGTTTTAGGCAGTATGACTGATGGGTCAGGGAGCAATAGAGTTTCTGTAATTTATTAGAAGGTTTAAGGGATCTGTTAAAGAAGGTTGAGGCCTCCGTGTCTCCTGCGCCACCTCAACCCACGGTGGCTGAAGCATGGGCGCCTTTGTCGGCTTCCACACTGCCAGTTTCCCAGGTAGGAGCTCCGTTGGTCTTTCCTGGGGGTGGCGTATGTGATGTGACTGTTACCCCTGCCAGTCAGAATAGTCCTCAAGTGAGGTCAAGAGTTTTTACGGGCTTCGTTCCCGAGATCAGGGTAGCGGATACCACTATGTCAAGGTCATGCCTCTGCTCTATAGGTCCTTTGCGGTTACGCTTAACTAAGGAGACAAGGGGAAAAAATTGTAAAAGGGAATATATAGAGCTGTTTTCCTTGCTGCCTTTGGAGCAGTCCTTTGAGGTCCCTGATGATACTAAAAAGGAGGCTAGTAAGAAGGAGGAAGATGATCATAAAAAGAGGTACCGCAAGTTGCCTAGAACCTTTACTAATTGGTCCCAAGGTGGCAAAGGTGGACATTGAGGCAGCCTTCCAGTTATTACCAGTCCGCCCAATTTCACATAGGTTGTTAGGTTGTTGTTTCAATGGTTGCTTCTTTGTTGACCTTTGCCTACCTATGGGGTGTTCCATCTCTTGTTCGCTATTCAAGAGCTTTAGCACCTTCTTGAAGTGGGGTGTCAAAAAACTGTCAGTTTTGACGTCTATTGTCCATTACTTGGACAACTTTTTGTTTGTGGGCCCTTCAGGCGAGATGGCGTGCAAAATATTGAAAGATGTGTTTTATCGCATGACTGAGGATTTTGGAGTACCAATAGCACTTGAGAAGTCTGAAGGTCCAGTTACGGTCCTAAGTTTCTTGTGTATTATCATAGATTCGGGCAGCATGGAATGCAGACTCCTGGAAAACAAAGTGGAGGATTTGATTTGAGTGATTGAAAATGTTCTCTCCGTTATAAAGGTAAAATTAGTTGAGATGCAGTCTTCACTTGGAAAGTTAAACTTTGCCTGCCGTATCATTCCGGTGTGTAGGTTTTTTTTTTTTCGAAGGCTCTCCCTGGCTACTGCGGGAATTCGTTTGCCTCATCATTACATCAGACTGACTAGTCCCCTTAAGAAGGACCTGAGAGTGTGGAAGGTTTTCCTAGAAGGCTTTAACGGTTCTGCTTTAATTCAGGCCCCACGTGCATCTACTGAGGAGCTGGGTCTGGTTACGGATGCTCCTGGGAGCAAAGGTTTCAGTGCTATTTTTGGAAATGAGTGGTGTGCCTCAGAATGGCCCGAGGCTTGGAAGGAGAGTGATTTGGTTAAAAAAATAGTGTTTTTGGAGCTCTTTCCCATTCTGATGTCTCTGTATGTAGTTCTGATTTGCGGGATAGGTCAGTCTTGTTCTCCACAGATAACTTGGGGGTGGTATCGGCTATTAATTATTTACGCTCCTCTTCTCTTCCGGTAGTCCTTTTTTTGATAGTTTTCATTCTACAATGTATAAGGTTGAGTGTTGGTTAGGGCCCAACATTTACCGAAAGTGCAGAACTCAATTGCCGATGCGCTTTCTCATTTACAGTGAAGGCAATTTTGAGACCTGGCTCCGCTGGCGGACAGCGTAGGGAAGGATGTCCCGGAATCATTGTGGAACCTTGGTACGGAGGACTTGCCAATCTGGTAAGAACCTCCTTGGCCCCAAGTTTGAGGAAAGCCTATTCCAATGTTTGTGTGGCCTGGGAGGCATTGCTTTTAAATGAAAGGATTATGGAGGGAGACCCAGCTTGCCAGAGGGTGCTGCTAGATTTTATATGGAATTGGAAGCTTGCTAACCTGTCAACCTCGTCGGTGGACAAACATATGGCCACCCTGTCATTTTGTTTCAAGTTGCTAAATGCAGTCGACCTTACAAAATCCTTTTATGGTCATTAGATCATTAAAGGGCTCAAGAAGAACAGTTATAGGGGCAACGGTCATCACCCGGTGTCTTTTTCCGACGGCTTTTGCTTTCGCATTTTTCAGTGCTTTTCACATTTTAGATTTGATTAGTAGCTCGCAGGGAGCTCATGGTGGTTTGGGTTTATCCGATGTAGTGGTTACGTACACACAGGTGTCCATCTTCTTGCGAAAATCCAAGACAGATCAGTTGGGTAGGGGTGCATCCGTGTTGTTGTTCCCTATGGGGATTGATATATGCCTGTGCCTTGTACTGAGAAGGTTTCTGAGACATAGGCCTTTCATGGGGGGTTCATTGCTGGTGCATGATGACGGGCAGGGCTCTTTCTCAGTATCAGTTTAGGGCTGTTTTGGGGAGGGCCTTTGTGAATTTGGGTTTAGATCCTAGAGAATTCGGTACTCACTGCTTTAGGATTGGGGCAGCCACGGGAGCTGCGACATTGGGTCTGAGTGAGGATGTCATCAGGGGTGTTGGAAGATGGTGGCCTAATGTTTTCGTTCATATGTTCGTCCACAGTTGCAGGTTTAATGGCAATTGTTTAAGTGTTTTCTTTTCTCTTTTCCAGATCTACTTCATGTTTGGGTGGTGGGCCACTATTTTGTTCACTGGGTGAAGAGAGCGTTCTCGAAAATGGAGAATGGCCTCCAACTTGGTTTTAGCAAAGACAAGGCTTTGTTTCGTTTGTTTGGAATACATGGCTTTCATTGGGACAGTTTTTCGTTTACTGTTGTGGATAGTGCGAGACGTTTTCCTCCTCCCAATGTTCTTGTTGTTCATGCTGGTGGTAAGGACCTGGGAATTTTGCCTCAGAAAGAGCTTGTGAAGCGGATTAAGAAGGATTGTGCGAGGTTAAAGGTTTTATTTGCCAACTTGTTGATTGTGTGGTCCAAATATAGTTCCACGTTTGATCCGGCGGGCAGCCTGGGACCACTATCACTTGAATAACAATAGGCATAAGGTTAACAAGCTGGTTCCTTTCTGAAGAAACTTGGGGGTGAGGTGGTTTATCATGATGATTTGGACGATGTTGAGAACGGTGAGTTTTACTTGGGTGACGGTGTTCAGTTGAATGAATTGGGCTGCGGCTCTTCATTCTAAATATTCAGGAGAAACTAAAATGATTGCTGTGATGAGTGGCAGAACTGGGTGGATTTGCCCTCTCAGTTTGTGGCGGGTGTGCAAGTCATCAAATTTTTAAGACCATGGCAAAAAGCGGGGGGTTTTGGTAGCCTCCCCAAGGGGTGGGGGAGCTGGATAATTAACTACTTGGACATAGGGTCCCTTGGAGCTGAGTAGAAGATCAAAATAAGGAACGGACTTAGCTCCTTGCTATATCCAGCTGAAATTTAAAGACGGCCTGGTCAAATAAAGTTGTTAATCTTGAAAGTTTAAAGATTAAATTACATTGGGGCTAGCACAAAAAAATTGAATGTTTGTTGATTTGCAATAAGTTAAGGTTGTTTCTTATCAGTGGTTATTTAAATATATGTGTTGTTTAATAAACAGGCTGTGGCCAGATTTTTATACCACAATTTCAAGTCTCTGTCTTTATTTATCTATGTGATTGGTTATAATATTAGGTTTATTAAGAGCCGGTGAATGGACGACTCAATGGGTCATAATCTGAAAGGGTCACAAAACACGAACAAAATGCTTTGCAGATATATGTCTTTAAGCAGGGCCGGACTGGGAAATCAGACAGGCCCTGGAAATTTTAAAAGACCAGACCAGCCTCCCACGGTGGACATCGCTGCAGGCAAAAAACATTTGCTGTCCGCATTTAACATTGCACAAACATTTAACAGAAATACTTGTGCAATACCGCCAACGCAAGCAGGGGCTGTCAATCATCCTTTTTGAATAGGATCGGGATGATTTCAATCTTCCACAATTTAGGTGATGACTGTTGCTTCTTAACTTTTGTTTTAGGCGAGCAACCTCTGCTTTATAAATGGAGCCCAAAGTATTGCATAAGAATAACGTGCAGATGTGTTTATACTTATTTTTTAATTTTAAATATAATATATCTAGCATCATTTTAAAATTGTGATGTGCATAAAGCAATAGGTTGCCATGTTGTAACCTAGATTTCTTCCCTGCTGAGACCATTTAGGGACAATAGGGTTATAATTAGGTCAGCAAAATATGCAACCAATGACAGTGTAGAATGTAATCTGCACTTCCACCTTTTTTCAAGAATTTGAAAGCCCACAGTCTTCAGAATTAAATACTAGAAATAATAATTGAATAATGAAAGTATATTGTAATTTTTTTTTTACTATATATAATAAAACATTTTATTTCACAATCTCATTTTGATTAATGTCTTTTAGATAATTCAAATATATCAAAATGTTTGTTTTAAATAAACTCAATTTGATACAAACTACAAACCAGTCACAATACATTAAGTGTTACATCATGATGAGATCAATTGGTTCAGATGATAATTTAACACAGGACAAAGCTCCACCTTTCGGATGGCTGCACTGCAGCATGTCAGCGAGACAACTCTTGGCAATATCCCGAAGGTAAAAGAGAGAACCATGAGTCTGTTTGTGGTGTAGCAGGGGAACAGAAAGCATAAACAGTAAATTCCTCAGCTTGCCTGGAGACTGGAGGTCATTAACAGGCCACTAGAGCAGGTTGAAGTTACAGTCAATTGAGATGCGGAAATATCCTAAATGGCTCTAATGCAGCAACTAAGTGCTTCTTAAATTCCAGAACTTTAACTTGAGCAAAATGAATCTGCAATGCTATCTGCGCTTGTTATGTGTTTTAAGGAGGGGTGTGACATAGGTGGAGGGAAAGAGTGATAGTGGTAGTGGTATGGGGTGAGCACAAGCTGAGTTGTTTGTTATAGGTTTAGCAGCATGAAACTAATTTGTCTTATTATGAAAAGGATATGTAGTCTGCGTGCTATTTTAAAACAATCCCATTGTTTTCCAAAATGTTGCAGCAAATGGGTGAGAGAGAGAGAGAGAGAGATAGATATATAGATATATACACATATATATATATATATATATATATATACACATATATATATATATATATATATATACATATCTGTGTGTGTATATATTATATATATATATATATACAGTAGATATAAACACACACATATATATATATATATATATACATATACATTTAATATTCAATGCATGTAAATCTTCTTTCATCAAAGTAACTTTCAATTTGTTGTACTAATTAAAAGGCCACAGGTTATATGGTTTGCTATGTGATTATGACATATACGTTTTGACAAAGTGTTTTCGCCCTATATTGAAAAACAAAGGTATCATTTCAAATCGTGCTGATTGACTTGTTACACTTGTTCAAATCCATTTGCTAGTCAGTTTCCAAGTATTTTCAGACAATGTTAACCCTTACATGCTTATCCCCAATCCATTTTCTAATCTAGTAGAGAATACTTAAAGGGATACTGAACCCAATTTTTTTTTCTTTCGTGATTCAGATAGAGCATAACATTTTAAGCAACTTTCTAATTTACTCCTATTATCAGATTTTCTTTATTCTCTTGGTATCTTTATTTGAAATGCAAGAATTTAAGTTTAGATTTTTGGTGAACAAACTGGGTTGTCCTTGCTGATTGGTGGATAAATTCATCCACCAATAAAAAAGTGCCGTCCAGAGTTCTGAACCAAGAAAAAAGCTTAGATGTCTTCTTTTTCAAATAAAGATAGCAAGAGAATGAATAAAAATTGTATAATAGGAGTAAATTAGAAAGTTGCTTAAAATTGCATGCTCTATCTGAATAACGAAATAAATAATTTGGGTTCAGTGTCCCTTTAAAGGGACATTAAACACAATGGGCAAGATTATGAGTCTCACTGCAAATCGGTTGCGAAAACACCTCGCGTGTTATGGCTTTTTCGCATTTGGGGTTGCGCAGCTATTACAAGTTGCAAAATAATACATTTTTTCTTGAATATTAAGCCGCGTAATCCAAACAGCCAAATTACGTGCGCATTCATGTATTATAAGTCAATGGAGAAGACAAATAGAAAGAGAAAAAACACTGAAAACCTAATCTGTTGCGCAAAGCCCATGACGTATTCTCCTCAAAAAGTGTACATAAAATGCGAATATTTCATATTGCCAAAATGTTTTCGTAACAGAATATGTTCTATTTATTTATAAATAATAATTTCTCTATATATGTGATGATTTTTGGATTGATATCAATTTATATTATATGAATATATACATGAAAAGTAACAAGAAAAGTTTACCAGGCATCAGCTTAAAATTCAAATGATTATATATATGTCTATATATCTCAAGATCTATATGCGAATATCTCTTTGAAAATCCCTCTGAGATATTGTTTAATGTGCATAATATTGTAATGTGAAATATTTCATTATCTCCATTGTTAAACATACAGTATGTCTATACATATAAATCCATGTATGTGTCTGTATATCAATGTAAAATCCCTGTGTCAGATTTGTTTTTCTAACACCCGAGATCTCATATCTTTGAGTCCTTATAACTTTTGTGTGCAATATTTTTTTAAAATAATTGTTATTAGACGGTGTTAATATGAGTTTAACTGTACTTTGTAATGTATTTTGAAGTGTTTCCTGAAACTTTTATGTTGCATAAACCTGTTAACTACAGCTCTGTGAGTGCGGAAAGGATTGTTGCGTAAAAGGCGAATGCGTGTGCACAATGGCAATTTTCAAGACTTGTAATAGCTGCACAATGGAAATTGATTGCGAAAAGACCGTATTGCGTGCAGAAAACTCATAACCCGCGACCTGTAATCTTGCCCAATACATTTTATAAACCTAGTATTGAGGTTATTCCACACCTCCCTCTAGTCATGGTGTTGTCATGTTGAAATCTACCTTGCACTACATTTCAGTGCTGAACTGTGCATGTGCAGTAACTCTCTTTCAGATACCTGCAGTGTAACCTAAGTTCCATAATAACAGCACCCATGAATAGAGGGAGGTGCAGGAAATGTATTTAATCTTTAGTGTCCCTTTTAAAGGGACATAAAAGTAAAAATGTAACTTTCATGATTCAGATAGAGCATGTTATTTTAATGCACTTTTAAATGCTTTACTTTAATTAGATTTATTTTTTTCTCTGGGTATTTTTTGTTGGAAAGCATATGTACATATTGTCAGCAGCAGCAATGCACTACTGGGAGCTATGTGGTAATTGGTCGCTACTTACGTGTCTCTTGTCATTGGCTCACCATTTCAGCTAGTTCCATGTAGTGTATTGCTGTTCTGGAGCTGGTTTCAACTATGTTCTTTATCCCTTTGCAGAGGTTAAACATATAGTTATGTGCAATTAATAGTGCAATAATAAAATGCTTTGACATATTAGACCTTTTATGTCCTTTGGAAGGGACATTAAAATCCTGATTGTATTTGTATATGCATAAAATAAAGCAGTATTTAAGAACCAAATTGCAAACAATCTACTTACACATTAAATGATTTACAAGCTTTTAAAATGCTAATGTTATCACAATGTATAGGGTTATCACAATGTATAGGGTTTTTAGAGCAGACTATGGCCCCTATTTATCAAAGGTCTTGCGGACCTGATCCGACAGTGCGGATCAGGTCCGCAAGACCTCGCTAAATGCGGAGAGCAATACGCTCTCCGCATTTAACATTGCACCAGCAGCTCACAAGAGCTGCTGGTGCAACGCCGCCCCCTGCAGACTCACGGCCAATGGGCCGCCAGCAGGGGGTGTCAATCAACCCGATCGTACTCAATCGGGTTGAATTGTGGCCATTCCTGTCCGCCTGCTCAGAGCAAGTGGACAGGGTTATAGATCAGCGGTCTTTGTGACCACTGCTTCATAATTGCTGTTTCTGGCGAGCCTGAAGGCTCGCCAGAAACACGGGGCATCAAGCTCCATTCGGAGCTTGATAGATAGGCCCCCAGGAATCAACCACTTGTAAACCCTTGTGAGTATTATTGCAAATGATGGCTATTTGTAACTGAGCTTGGGCATTGCTCTAAGCAGTCACTGCCTAGTATGTTGCTGGGCATTATATAAAATGCATGTGTATTGTGATACTATATTTGTATTAGTCTATTCAATTAATGAATGATTTAATTTTCATTTTAATGTTCCTTTTTTGTTTCCAGGCCAAACATCATACTTTTTTTTTTTATTAAAGTCTCTAACCTCTTGAAACCTATGATTCTACAGCTCAAAATGCCTTATTAGACGTTCACCCAACGTTTCTAAACTATGTGGGAAAACTAAGCTGGCCCATCATACTCTACAAAAAGGTTATCCCAAACATACCTTCCATATAGCAAATCCTCAGACCGGAATCATTGTGGTGCATACTAGGCAGCCAAAGAGGATCTGGAAGCTGTCCTTAGGTAGCAAGCTGCCTCTCATATACTGAAAGAGATTCAGGAATACGTTTGGAAGATTGTTAGCTTCACTGGGTAAAGAGTAGACTATAAAAATAAATATTGCAGTGACTAAATATAATGGTACTCTCTCTTGGACCTCCGGGGGGACATTGCTAAGGAGTTCCCAATTATTATTCTAAACTATACACTAGACAATACCTCATTCTGGGATTCCCTTGATTTACCTAAACTCACACATGTACATCAAGAAAAACTAAATGCCCCAATATAAGTGAAAGAAGTGAATCACATATTAGCATTAGGCAAGTTTGCAGGCCCTGTCGGCCTACCTATTAAATTCTACCGCCTACTGCAGGGAGTTAATAGGCCATCTCGCATTATCTGCTGCCCACATTACTCTGATCCCCAAACCTGGTAATGACCATGAACTACCAGAATCCTACAGACCCATCTCTTTATTAAACCCTGACTATAAGATATTAATGAATTGATTGCTAATCAATTGAAATTGATATTACCCACACCTCTTTACTCAGATCAAACTGGGTTTGCATTCAAAACATTCTTAGTTTTCAATTTGTGGCGTGTGCGTCATTATCTCTCATTTCTGGAACCATATTCAGATGGCTGGAGAAAAGACACACCTGGAACCGAGTGGAATGGGATCACTTAATCAATACACTGCAGTGTTTTAACTTCCATGGCCCCTTCCTAGACCAATACAACATATTTATACTTCTCCAATAGCTAGTATACTTTTTAATGTTATGTTCTCTCCATGAATAGATCTCCAGCAAGGCAAATGATAAGGCTACCACTCTCGCCTTTGTTCTTTAACTTTTCCATTGAACCTTTAGTATCTTAGCTTTGCCAGACCCGCACCTAGCACTGTATGCCAATAATATGATGTTATCTGTTAAGAATCCTGCTCAATATATTCCAGTGATCTCAGATACTATGGGGCATATTTATCAAGCTCTCGCCGGAAACAGAAGTTTTCAAGAAGTTATGAAGCAGCAGTCTAAAGTCCATTGCTCCATAACTTGTCCGCCTGCTCTGAGGCGGCGGACAGAAATCAACCCGATCAAATTCGATTTGGTTGATTGACAACCCCTGCTAGCGGCCGATTGGCCGTGAATCTGCAGGGGGCAGCATTGCACCAGCAGTTCATAAGAACTGCTGATGCAATGATAAATACCGACGGTATATGCTGTTGGTATTTATCGATGGGCAGCGATGTGCAGTGGACATGATATGCTAATTCGTATCATGTCCACTCGCACATTGTTAAATATGCCCCAGTTATTTACTTTAGCGGCTTCTCTGCCTAGAAAGTCCATATGTTCAACTCAGAAACACTTTGGACACATTAAAAGGAAAGAGGGGAGGTCGACATATCCATTTAAGGTTGTCAAAGACTTTCTCATAGATATAGGGATAAAACCACCTTTATGAATTTAAAATCTAGAGACAATGTTCACTACTTTGATTCTAACTATTCAGCTGTAGACTACTCCCCTTGACCTTTTCAGGTAGGATCAGCTTAGTAAAAATGAGAATTCTTAACTGAATTCTATATCCTATCCTCATGCTACCATTGCTTCCTATGAAGACCTCTTCTGTCCTATACAATGAGGCAATTAACTTGGAAAGGCAAGAAATCCCACATTGCTGCAAAGAGTCTAAACATGGTCTATCTGGATGCTGATCTGGGTCTGCCGTATACAAAAGCATTGTTACTCTTGGTTACTGATTGACAACTGAACACTCATCATTTCTATGAAAATAGGTTAGATAGATCATTCTTAGGCTCATGAGCATTATCCTATCTCACAAATGCTGATATAAAGGAGATTCCCCCAGCCATAGGATTCCTTATACTTTATAAAGACCTACTATGTGCATGGAACCTGGCTTATAAAAATCTGGGCAGAAATTAATCCTCACCACCCTACATCCCAATTGTAGGGAACAGAGGTTTCCCTGCCGTAAATGGATGGAAAATTATCAGGGTGGTGGGTAATGTTCCATATCTGCTGTTGCACATGGTAAAATCTTTTTGGGAAATACAACAACAATTTGATATCCTTTGCACTCATTGTTATGCTTACAAACAGTTGTGGCATTATGTCACTAAACTTATGCAGGGTGATCCTGAGTTTTGGAGCACTTCCTCATTCACAGTCCTTCAAATAGCCTTCAGTCTAGGCAGGTTTTCACTATCAGAATTTTCCAAAATTTTATTAAAGGACCACTCAATGCAATAAAAGTGCATAATTAACAAATGCATAATAAAAAGACAATGATTTAACACCTACTCTCAATTTCAAATAAGCAGCTGATGTTTTTCTGACAATTTTATTTTTTTCTACCATTTTCTGGCCCCTTGTATCACGTGACAGACATCAGCTAATCACAGGTTAGTATACATATACCTTATGAGCTTGTACACATGCTCAGTAGGAGCTTGTTCCCCAGAAAGTGTGTATATATAAAAAGACTATGCAAAAGTTGATAATAGAAGTAAATTGGAAAGTGTCTTAAAATTGCATGTTCTTTCTGAATCGTAAATGTTTATTTTGACTTGGATGTCCCTTTAAGGAAAGACACATAACTCACACAAACAGCTTTATTAGCTAATTAGCAATGACATCTTCCAGAACAAATCATGTTGAAACACATTAAAGACAGTCTAGAACATAACCAGGAAAACTACTCTTTCCTTGACACTAAGGGAAGCTCATATTATCTCTCTACATATTATCTATCTACAGAGAAGCCAATTAATGCTCAAAATGTTGCTTCAATTCAACTTATTTTTTCCATTATTTTGTACAATGTCCTGCAGTTAGTCAGTTTAGTGCAATTCTGGCTTTTTTCACACTAACATACTGTCAGGGTTTTTTTCCCTGTTTTGTTTGCCATGTGCTGCTGCCATTTTACTCACCTCTCTTGCTGACTCTGGTGCTTACTGTGTGATGCTGCTCATTTCCTGCACTTCCTTTTATGGCCAGACTGGTGTACATAATCCGTGTGAGACAGGATGCAGTCTCAGAATTGTGATATCATCACTTATTATTTAAAGGGCCACTGTTCAGTATGCTTTGCCCTTGCGTTGTCTCAGACCTGTTTGTGAGAGCTCCTGTGTATTACCTGGCTGTCTAACGTCCCTCCTGGTTCCTGATCCCTGGATTGTTCCTGACTCTGCTGTTCTCCTTGTTCCTGATTCCGGCTTGTCTGACTACTTGCTTTGGCTCCTGACTCAGCTCGTCTGACAACCAGATCTGGTTTTGACTCCTGGCTTGTTATTTGACTTGTGGACTTTTTATTATTTTTTGCTATTAATAAAGGTGTGATTATTTTTGCACTTCTCGTCTCAGTCTGATTCCTGGCACCCTGACATTACGCAAGGGCAATGAATCCTGATGGTGCTAATAATCCATCTTTACCTGCCATACGGCTAGATTTAGAGTTTGGCGGTAGCCGTCAAAACCTGCGTTAGAGGTTCCTAACGCTGGTTTTGGGCTACCGCTGGTATTTAGAGTCAGTCAGGAAAGGGTCTAACGCTCACTTTGCAGCTGCGACAAAACTCCAGCCGCAGCAAAAAGTCAGGAGTTAAGAGCTTTCTGGGCTAACGCCGGTTTATAAAGCTCTTAACTACTGTGCTCTAAAGTACACTAACACCCATAAACTACCTATGTACCCCTAAACCGAGGTCCCCCCACATCGCCGCCACTCTATTAAAATGTTTAAACCCCTAATCTGCCGACCGCACACCGCCGCAACCTACATTATCCCTATGTACCCCTAATCTGCTGCTCCTAACACCGCCGACCCCTATATTATATTTATTAACCCCTAATCTGCCGCCCCCGCTGACACCTGCATTATATTATTAACCCCTAATCTGCCGCTCCGTACACCGCCGCAACCTACGTTATCCCTATGTACCCCTAATCTGCTGCCCCTAACACCGCCGACCCCTATTTTATATTTATTAACCCCTAATCTGCCGCCCCCAACGTCGTCTCCACCTACCTACAATAATTAACCCCTAATCTGCCGACCGGACCTCACCGCTACTATAATAAATGTATTTAGAGTTAAGTCTAACACTAACACCCCCTAAGTTAAATATAATTTAAATCTAACGAAAAAAATTAACTCTTATTAAATAAATTATTCCTATTTAAAGCTAAATACTTACCTGTAAAATAAATACTAATATAGCTACAATATAAATTATAATTATATTGTAGCTATTTTAGGATTAATATTTATTTTACAGGCAACTTTGTATTTATTTTAACCAGGTACAATAGCTATTAAATAGTTAATAACTATTTAATAGTTGCCTAGTTAAAATAATTACAAAATTACCTGTAAAATAAATCCTAACCTAAGTTACAATTAAACCTAACACTACACTATCAATAAATTAATTAAATAAAATACCTACAATTATCTACAATTAAATCTAACACTACACTATCAATAAATTAATTAAATACAATACCTACAAATAAATACAATTAAATAAACTAACTAAAGTACAAAAAATAAAAAAGAACTAAGTTACAAAAAATAAAAAAATATTTACAAACATTAGAAAAATATTACAACAATTTTAAACTAATTACACCTACTTTAAGCCCCCTAATAAAATAACAAAGACCCCCAAAATAAAAAAAATGCCCTACCCTATTCTAAAATTAAAATAGAAAAGCTCTTTTACCTTACCAGCCCTGAAAAGGGCCTTTTGCGGGGCATGCCCCAAAGAATTCAGCTCTTTTGCCTGTAAGAAAAAAACATACAATACCCCCCCCCAACATTACAACCCATCACCCACATACCCCTAATCTAACCCAAACCTCCCTTAAATAAACTTAACACTAAGCCCCTGAAGATCTCCCTACCTTGTCTTCACCACACCGGGTTCACCGATCGGTCCAGAAGAGCATCCGATGTCTTGATCCAAGCCCAAGCGGGGGGCTGAAGATGTCCATGATCCGGCTGAAGTCTTCATCCAAGCGGGAGCTGAAGAGGTCCATGATCCGACTGAAGTCTTCATCCAAGCGGGAGCTGAAGAGGTCCATGATCCGGCTGAAGTCTTCTATCAAGCGGCATCTTCAATCTTCTTTCTTCCGGATCCATGTTCATCCCGCCGACGCGGAACATCCATCTTCACCGACGACTTCCCGACGAATGACGGTTCCTTTAAGGGACGTCATCCAAGATGGCGTCCCTCAAATTCCGATTGGCTGATAGGATTCTATCAGCCAATCGGAATTAAGGTAGGAAAAATCTGATTGGCTGATGGAATCAGCCAATCAGATTCAAGTTCAATCCGATTGGCTGATCCAATCAGCCAATCAGATTTAGCTCGCATTCTATTGGCTGATCGGAACAGCCAATAGAATGGGAGCTCAGCCTGATTGGCTGATTGGATCAGCCAATCGGATTGAACTTGAATCTGATTGGCTGATTCCATCAGCCAATCAAATTTTTCCTACCTTAATTCCGATTGGCTGATAGAATCCAATGAGCCAATCGGAATTCAAGGGACGGCATCTTGGATGACGTCCTTTAAAGGAACCGTCATTCGTCGGGAAGTCGTCGGTGAAGATGGATGTTCCGCGTCGGCAGGATGAACATGGATCCGGAAGAAAGAAGATTGAAGATGCCGCTTGATAGAAGACTTCAGCCGGATCATGGACCTCTTCAGCTCCCGCTTGGATGAAGACTTCAGTCGGATCATGGACCTCTTCAGCTCCCGCTTGGATGAAGACTTCAGACGGATCATGGACATCTTCAGCCCCCCGCTTGGGCTTGGATCAAGACATCGGAGGCTCTTCTGGACCGATCGGTGAACCCGGTGTGGTGAAGACAAGGTAGGAAGATCTTCAGAAGCTTAGTGTTAGGTTTATTTAAGGGGGATTTGGGTTAGATTAGGGGTATGTGGGTGGTGGGTTGTAATGTTGGGGGGTATTGTATGTTTTTTTTACAGGCAAAAGAGCTGAATTCTTTGGGGCATGCCCCGCAAAAGGCCCTTTTCAGGGCTGGTAAGGTAAAAGAGCTTTTCTATTTTAATTTTAGAATAGGGTAGGGCATTTTTTTATTTTGGGGGTCTTTGTTATTTTATTAGGGGGCTTAGAGTAGGTGTAATTAGTTTAAAATTGTTGTAATATTTTTCTAATGTTTGTAAATATTTTTTTATTTTTTGTAACTTAGTTCTTTTTTATTTTTTGAACTTTAGTTAGTTTATTTAATTGTATTTATTTGTAGGTATTGTATTTAATTAATTTATTGATAGTGTAGTGTTAGGTTTAATTGTAACTTAGGTTAGGATTTATTTTACAGGTGATTTTGTAATTATTTTAACTAGGTAACTATTAAATAGTTATTAACTATTTAATAGCTATTGTACCTGGTTAAAATAAATACAAAGTTGCCTGTAAAATAAATATTAATCCTAAAATAGCTACAATATAATTATAATTTATATTGTAGCTATATTAGGATTTATTTTACAGGTAAGTATTTAGCTTTAAATAGGAATAATTTATTTAATTAGAGTTAATTTATTTTGTTAGATTTAAATTATATTTAACTTAGGGGGGTGTTAGTGTTAGGGTTAGACTTAGCTTTAGGGGTTAATACATTTATTATAGTAGCGGTGAGATCCGGTCGGCAGATTAGGGGTTAATTATTGTAGGTAGGTGGAGGCGACGTTGGGGGCGGCAGATTAGGGGTTAATAAATATAATATAGGTGTCGGCGGTGTTAGGGGCAGCAGATTAGGGGTACATAGGGATAACGTAGGTTGCGGCGGTGTACGGAGCGGCAGATTAGGGTTTAATAATATAATGCAAGTGTCAGCGATAGCGGGGGCGGCAGATTAGGGGTTAATAAGTGTAAGGTTAGGGGTGTTCATGTTAGGGTGTTAGGTGCATACATAGAAAGTGTTTCCCATAGGAAACAATGGGGCTGCGTTAGGAGCTGAACGCTGCTTTTTTGCAGATGTTAGGTTTTTTTTCAGCTCAAACAGCCCCATTGTTTTCTATGGGGGAATCGTACACGAGCACGTTTTTTTAAGTTGTCCGCGTCCGTAAGCACCGCTGGTATTGAGAGTTGCAGTGGCGGTAAATTATGCTGTACGCTCCCTTTTTGGAGCCTAACGCAGCCCTTCTGTGAACTTTAAATACCAGCGGTATTTAAAAGGTGCGGGAGAAAAAAAGCCAGCGTTAGCTACGCGGGTCGTTACCGACAAAACTCTAAATCTAGCCGATAATTTCCAGGATGGATGAACAGGATCACCGCTTGGATCAATTTTGCACTAGCCCTGCAAACCCTGCTGACTCGCACTGCACATTTGGACCAAAGTGTCCCGCAAGTTATGGCTGCTCCTGTTTCCGCTGCTGCACCTAGTCCTACCAGGATAATGTCCGGTTCTCCACCTCTACCTTAGCATTATGGAGGCGATCCTAATCAGTGCAGAGGGTTTTTGAACAAGGTGGGCATTTACTTTGAGATGTTACCTCAGGCGTTTCCCTCTGACAGAGCTAAGGTGGGATTTCTCATCTCGTTACTCTCTGACACAGCTCTTGCCTGGGCTAATCCCTTGTGGGAGACTAATAAACCTGTGATTTCAAATTACCCTGAATTTGTGGCCTCCTTTCGAAGGGTATTTGATATTCTGGCTCGCTCCTCCTCTGCTGCTAAATGACTCATGTCCATACAGCAAGGTACAAGATCTGTTGCTCAGTATGCCATTGAGTTCCGTACACTTGCCGCAGTGGTAGGTTGGAACAATGAAGCCCTTGTTGCCGCCTTCTTTCATGGGCTCTCTGATGCGATTAAAGATGAAGTTGCTGCCACAGATTTACCAGAAGATCTCGAGGCATTGGTGTCTTTTTTTGATCCTAATTGACATCAGACTAAGTGAGAGGTCCTCTTTCAAGGATCACTTGCGGAAGCCTCCTGTTCCGTTGTCTCCTACATGTTCGTTCCCACCCATGCCTCCCTCTCCTCCCATGTCTCCTGGTCCCGAGTCACCAGGTACTGCTGAGCCGATGCTGTTGGGATTCACGTGTCTCTCCGCGGTGGAGAGGGCCTTTAGGAGGAGGGAGGGGCTCTGCCTCTATTGTAGGTTACAGGGCCACCTTTTGAAGTCTTGTCCTACACGGCCTGGAAACACTCACACCTAAGGTCCTGTCGGGGGCAGACCTTGGGTGGTTTATCCTTGTCCCCGGAACCGCTAAAGGAGAAACCTTTGGTCACGGTTGTCCTTTCCTGGGTGAACTCTTCCATAGTCACCCAGGCTCTTGTTGACTCCGGTGCTGAAGGCTATTTAATTGACAGTGCTTTTGTATCAAAGCACTCCATTCTTGTTTTGCCTCGGTCCGTTCCGCTTGCTATTGAGGCCATTGATGGCAGGCCTCTTCAGCCCGCACTCATTACTCATGAAACTGTTGGGGCTCTCCATTTTAAAACCCTCCAGTTCCAGGTGATAAACTCTCCACATTTTCCGGTTGTTCTGGGTTATCCTTGGCTCCAAAAGCACAATCCCAGTCTCGACTGGCGCAGGTCCGAAATTTTGTCATGGTCTCCGCAATGTATTTCCACTTGTCTTTGGAAACCAGTTAAAGTCTTGTGCACTTCTTCGGTATCTAAATTGCCAGAGGAGTACCGAGAGTTCCTAGACGTTTTTGACAAGGTGCATGCCGGTACGTTGCCTCCTCACAGGTCTTACGATTGTGCCATAGACCTGCAACCCGGAGCCATTCCTCCTCGGAGCCGGGTTTACCCTCTGTCTGTTGCGGAGAATTATGCTATGGAGGAGTATGTTGCCGATGCTCTGTCGCGGGGGATCATCCGCAAATCCTGCTCTCCTGCAGGGGCTAGCTTCTTCTTTGTGAAGAAAAAGGGTGGCGAGTTAAGACCATGCATTGATTATAGGGGTCTTAATCATCTTACCATTAAGAATGATTACCCTATTCCGCTCATTACGGAACTCTTTGACCGCCTCAAGGGAACTATGGTCTTTACTAAACTTGATTTAAGAGGAGCGTACAATCTCGTTAGGATCAAGGAGGGCCACGAATGGAAAACAGCATTTAACACCAGGAGCAGGCATTATGAGAATCTTGTAATGCCCTTTGGCATATGTAATGCTCCTGCTGTTTTCCAGGAATTTATTAATGATGTCCTACGAGATATGTTGCAACAGTGTGTTGTGGTGTACTTGGACAACATCTTCATACACTCACCCACACTTGAGGCTCATCGTTCTGATGTTACACGTGTTCTTCAGAGACTATGTGAGAACGGGCTGTTTTGTAAACTCGAGAAATGTGAGTTCCATCAGACTCAAGTAACCTTCCTAGGTTATGTTATCTCCGTTGCAGGGTTCTCCATGGATCCTGACAAGTTATCTGCAGTTCTGCAGTGGCCTCGCCCAGTTGGTCTTCGGTCTATTCAAAATTTTTTGGGGTTCTCCAATTACTATAGAAAGTTTATTAAAAACTTTTCATCCTTGGTCAAACCTATCACAGACTTGACTCGTAAAGAGAATGATCCACTCCATTGGTCACCTACTACCATTAGGGCTTTTTATAGTCTTAAGACTGCCTTTGCTGCCGCTCCAGTTCTGGCTCATCCTAACCCTGTCCTGCCTTTCATTCTTGAGGTTGATGCATCTGAGACTGGAGTAGGTGCCCTCTTGTCTCAAAGTCTTATGCCTGATGGTTCCTTGCATCCGTGTGGTTTCCTCTCTAAGAAATTGTCTCCAGCAGAGTGCAATTATGAAATTGGCGACAGGGAATAACTGGCCATAATTTTAGCACTCAAGGAATGGAGGCATCTTCTGGAGGGTACTAGTGTGCCAGTGCTCATTCTTACTGACCACAAGAATTTAACTTATATATCTGAAGCAAAACCTTTGTCGCCCCGACAGGCCAGATGGGCGCTATTTTTGTCTCGGTTTAATTATGTGGTCTCCTACCGGCCTGGTAGTAAGAATATTAGGGCTGATGCCCGCTCTCAACAATTTTCCCCTCTGTCCAAGGAGGAGTCTGTACCTACTCCAGTTATACCTCCTGAACATATTTTGGCTACCATACATACTAATTTGACTTCTCCCTTGGGGGAGGAGATCCTGGCTGCACAAACCAATGCACCTCCTGAGAAACCTAGTGGTAAGTGTTTTGTTCCTGGGAATCTTTGAACTAAACTTTTGCACACTTACTACTATCCTAAAGCCGCAGGTCACCCAGGCAAGAACCAAATGATTTGGTCTGTCACTCGACAAATCTGGTGGCCAGGTCTTCGTTATGATGTGTCTGCATATGTTGCCTCCTGCTCAGTTTGTGCACAGAATAAGACTCCTCGACGTCTTCCTGTGGGTCTTCTTCAACCTATTGCTAATGGTGAGCGTCCTTGGACACATCTTTCCATGGACTTCATTGTTGAGCTTCCTGTTTCCAATGGCAATACTGTTATCCTTATGGTGGTTGACCGTTTTTCTAAAATGTCACATTGCATTCCCTTGAAGTTGCCTACCACTCAGGAGCTTGCTTCAATTTTTGCCCGGTAGGTCTTCCGTTTACATGGGTTACCCAAGGAGATAGTGTCGGACCGGGGTAGCCAGCTTGTCTCCAGATTTTGGCGTTCCTTTTGTCCTCAAATGGGGATCCAGCTTTCCTTCTCCCAGCTTTCCTGGGGCTGTGGAACGGTCTAATCAAGCTCTGGAACAGTTCCTCCGTTGCTATGTCTCAGATCACCACAATAATTGGTCTGAACTGTTACCTTGGGCAGAGTTTGCTTGTAATAGTGCTATTAATGCTTCCTCCAAGTTAACCCCGTTCATGGCAAAATATGGGTTTCAACTATCCTTGTTGCCCGATTCATTCATGTATCAGGGTATTCCAGGCTGATCGTAGGCGTCTTCCAGCGCCTTCCTACCAGGTTGGTGAGAGAGTTTGGCTGTCCTCCCGCAACTTGAATCTTCGTGTTCCTTCCAATAAACTGGCTCCCCATTATCTTGGTCCTTTTCGAATACTCCGACGGGTCAATCCTGTGGCCTACGCTCTTGACCTTCCTCCTGCAATGCGCATCTCCAATGTTTTTCATGTCTCCCTCTTGAAACCATTGGTTTGTAATCGGTTTACCACTGTGTTGCCTCGTCCCTGTCCTATCTTTGTTGACAACCATGAGGAGTATTAGGTCAGCAGCATTATTGACTCTTGTATGTCCAGGGGCCACGTACAGTATTCGGTTCACTGGAGGGACTACGGTCCGGAGGAGCATTCATGGGTTCCCTCCTCTGATGTTCATGCTCTCGCCTTCCTCCGTGCCTTCCATGCCCGTTTCCCTAATAAACCTTTTGTCCTCCCGTGGGGGAGGGGTCGTTGAGGGGAGGGTACTGTCAGGGTTTTTTCCCTGTTTTGTTTGCCATGTGCTGCTGGCAGCCATTTTACTCACCTCTCTTGCTGACTCTGGTGAATACTGTGTGATGCTGCTCATTTCCTGCACTTCCTTTTATGGCCAGACTGGTGTACATCATCCGTGTGAGACAGGATGCAGTCTCAGAATTGTGATGTCATCAATTATTATTTAAAGGGCCTCTGTTCATTATGCTTTGCCCTTGCGTTGTCTCAGACCTGTTTGTGAGAGCTGCTGTGTATTACCTGGCTGTCTGATGTCCCTCCTGGTTCCTGATCCCTGGCTTGTTCCTGACTCTGCTGTTCTCCTTGTTCCTAATTCCGGCTTGTCTGACTACTCACTTTGGCTCCTGACATGGCTCGTCTGACTACCAGCTCTGGTTTTGATTCCTGGCTTGTTATTTGACTTGTGGACTTTTTATTATTTTTTGCTATTAATAAAGGTGTGATTATTTTTGCACTTCTCATCTCAGTCTGATTCCTGGCACCCTGACACATACACATGTATAGTCCTCAATTTTTTTTCCTTGCATTGAACACACCACTGAAAAAACACCATAACATTATGTCACTCATAGCTCTACTAGCACGGCGGGGGTGTATTTTAAGTCTTTGGGTCACAAATAAATAACCCTCAATTTCCATGCTTAACTGTATAATATTAAAGCAACTCTTCATAGAACAGTATGATGTCAAATTTGATGTTATTAGCATAGATTAGATCCATTTGTGAAGAAATGACAAGGGTATATTAAAAGTCCTTCAAAGACACATTCTGCTACCCTTTTCTCAGACAGAATATTTCTTTATGGTTCCCTTGAGAGGACAGTGGCTTGTTTTATATGAAGACAGGGCTACTAGTGGTGACGAGGTGCTACCTGAAAGCTTCTTTTGACCTAGCTATGCAGGATAGGAGTCTGGCTTGTGGCAGAGCTAGGAGAGGAGGGGGGAAGCATTTTTTCTTTCTTCCACAACCATTTAATTGTACATTAAACATACAATGGTTCCATTTAATTGGAGATTATTATAAACTTGAAGTGACAAATGTTTTGGTTCTCTTGTTTGTTTTTATTTATTTTTTCTCTTTTTCATATAGAGTAATAGTTATATTTATTCTGAATTTTTATTAAACATTAGATAAACAAGGGGAAACCTAACGGTGTGCACTGGTTATTGCAAACTTCTTTAGTCCTTCTATAAGAAAGAACTTGGTGATCTGTGAATCACATCATCGTAATACTTATTTACATTTACTCTTTGTTATAAAGAACTTTGAAATATTTGCATTTCATTGTTATCTGTACTAAAACTTTGTAATCAATGTCACTTATTTTGCCTTGTGTATTGTCTCTTATTATTAATAATAATAATAACAATAATAATATAAAGGTGACTGCTTTTGCACAGTGACATATTATTTGTGTGGGTTTTTTGTTTATGAATTATTCATTTTTTAGATTAATGCATTAACTATTTAATAGCTACTCAATGAAGATAATGGATGCCACTGATTCTATTTACCATTGGTTGCACTCCAAAATGTTTAAATTCCTGTACAAAACTTCACAAAGAAGCTCAGTTTTTAATAATTTCAAAATTATTCCAATCAATAAGAACTTAAGGAGAATGTATTTTATTTTGTAAAACCGGAGCTCCGTGCAAGCAGCCCTAAAACTACTAAATATTCTGGCACCTTATTAAACTTCCGAGCAATACAGTATGGGAGACAGCTCCTGAACCACCAGTGAACACGAGCAGCTGATTTGTCTGGAGCAACGACTAACGACACGGTGCATATAACTCATTGCATTAGGATCATTACCTACCACGCCACAACCTGAACCGGAAGTGGAGCCCGTCCGCCATCAGAAACTCCTCGCACGGAAAGTGAAGCCCTAACCACCGCTTCGCAGCAACTAACAAGGCAATCTGCCAAGACGCACGGGGGATCCGCTTAGGCGGACAACATCCCTGAAGCACACAGACCGCAACTGCAGGGGGTAAGCTAACTGAATATATTACATAAATAAATATAAGGCTCACACATCCGGACCCTAAGAGATGTACAAATAATGAACTTAAATGTCTAAAACGAGCGGACTAAAAGCACTGTTCAGATACTCAGTAACTCTCAAGCCCCAGAATAAAACAGAGCAAGTAGCTTGTAGACATATATAGTGATAAAGACTTTTAATACGGCGTTATTAGCTGCAAGTCACCAGATACGCCACATTCCTGTATGGGATGATACTGTAACATTAGCTGCAAAAATTGGCAAATAGTGTGATCTTCTACTACAGGCACTGTTCAATAATGGTGGATCCATGGTGTAACCTGCACGCCTCAACAGCCACATATAGATACACAGAGCTGCAAGACTCCTTGTACAACATCAAAACATCACTTTTAAGTACATGCACTATCTCCGCTAGCACTGCTGAATACAGAGTCCAACACGCCTGATTATAAGGTGGAATATTATCGCATAAGCTGCAGAACTCATACTAACTATAAGTTTCAATGGGAGGCTAAGAACTTTATGTATTTATTTGCAACAAATATCACACGACTCTCTGAACATTAACAAAATTGCAAATGGCGTCTAGGCGCATAAGCAAACCTGACAAAATTGCCAGGTCCACTGCCACCAAAACGCTAACTATGTCCTCCTTTGTGCAAGCGGTGGAACCAACTGACATTATGTGTGCAGACACTGGCAAGGGAGGGAAATCTCCTAGTTCACGACGGCCCCATCCCACAAATATCTGATTCACAACTTTCCACAGCCCTTTTACATAATCTACCATCCAAACAAGATATAGCAAATATAGTACGCACATGTATAAGGGAGGAGCTGGCCACTATGGCACAAGATATTCATACCCTGGGATTTCAAATGGAATCACTAGAGAACACCCAAGATCAACTGAAAGAAGAAGTAAATGTCTTAACTGAGCGAGCCTCCAAGAAAACTGGAGGATCTGGAGAATCGCAGTCGGCGAAAGAACTTAAGAATCCTAGGGGTACCTGAAGATATCTTACCCCGATATTTCCCAGTGTATCTACAAGCTTTGTTCCAGCATATTAAAGAATCTTCACATACTACGGATATACAGTGGGTGAGAGCACACCGATCTCTCCGCCCTAAGCACCCTGCTACAGCACCCCCTCGGGACATTGTTATATGATTTAAGAACTTCTTAAAGAAAGAGATGTTGCTAAATCAGTCTCTCAAGAATCAACCAATTAGATTTAGGGGCACAGTAGTACAGTTCTACCAGGACTTATCATATGAAACGCTGCAAAAAAGGAAAGAATTGCACCCCTCACGACATCACTGCGGAACAAAAAGATCCCCTACAGGGTTTCCCAACACAAATATGGGTAATTATTGACAACACTAGACTCATCTGTAAGTCTCCAGAGGACATTTCCACATTTTGCTCATCTTTGGGTATTGACCCTATAGAGACAGACCATACTGCTGAGGCAACGGTGCCTGCTATCAAAAGACCGAACACAAAGGCGGCGACATGGCAAACTGTGTCGGCCAAGAAAGGAAAAGCCACAGTCCCCACATCACCAAGGAAAAGCACTCCTGGTTCGGGACACTCTAGCACACCACCTTGAGCCTATTTAGCTTGCTATGTAGGAGTACAGGATGTGCCTAAGAAGGTTTGAAAGATGGACAAATTCTTATACTGTTTGTCGTGTAGGCATATAGAATAGGTGCCTTGATAGTACATAAAATTTACAAAATCGTTCTACCATAGATCACGCTAGCACAACCTCATGAGCCTATATAGCTTAATATATAAATTCTCAGGATGTGCTCAGAAAGATTCGAAAGTAAGATAATCTCCCATACTGTTTGTTTGTTGTATAGATGATTGGAGTATGTGACTAGTTAGTCCATAAAATTAGCTAGCCAGAATAGATAATTTCTAACTAGATAGGTTAGGGCTTGTAATTGCAATTTATTGGTAAATTCCCCAAAAAGCACTCTCAATATGTCCTATATTAGGAAGAGAGTTTTGAGTTCATGTTCAAGTAATTGTTTCATATCATATTAGTTTGTTTGTATGTTTGTATTTTTTTGTTTGCAATGTTTATATTGTTATGGACCTGTTTTGCAGAGAAGCTGTTTTCTTACCGATACCGTACACAGTTCTTGTACCAGAAACCATGCTACATTTCAGACATATACGCTCTCATATGTAAGTGACGATGACACAACCCACAGGTAATGATGTACATATTCTTACACTACTAACACAGAATGCTAAGGGCCTGAATTCACCCCACAAACTATCTAAAGCATTATCAGACCTAGCCAAAAGACAAGCAGACATCCTTTTCTTACAGGAAACCCACTTTCAACATAACAAGGAACCCAAATATTTCGGGAAAATATTCACTACACACTTCCACAGCTCAGGACCCAATAAAAAAGCAGGAGTCAGCATTCTTCTTAGAAAAGACCTACCATTCACGTTAAATCGCACAATTAAAGATTTTTAGGTCTAATGGGACTCTTATATGGCAAACCCATAACATTAGTGAACATATATGCCCCAAACCTTAAACAGGCCCCCTTCTTCCAGAATACATTCAAGAAGATTTTAGATCTCGTGGTAGGCCCCATATATTTAGCATGAGATTTTAATTTTCCCCTACAACCAGAAAAGGATAGCTCCAACCCCAAAATCTCTGCATCTAAAAAAATCTCCACGATCCTGTGGAAAAATTTGAAAAACCTTAATTTATATGACATTTGGCGCTTTATACACACTGGCAAAAGGGATTACACCTTTTTCTCAAATCCCAACAAATCCTACAGCAGATTGGATTATATATTTACTAACCAAAAAAGGACTAACTTTTGTACGCCGTTGCAAGATCTCACCGACCTCATGGTCTGACCACTCAGCGGTAACACTAAGATTCTCATGGAATGAAGCGCGCTCAGAACACTTTAGTTGGAAGTTAGATGAAACCCTGTTAAACAACCCTTTAGATACAGTAAACACTTTAGATACACTATCAACACTTCTAACAGAATATTTTAATCATAATGTCAATTCGGTAAACGATAACTATATAATTTGGGAGGCACGCAAATGCGTGATCAGAGGAGAATTAATAAAATTAAAGGGACTACAACAGCAACACTACCGTCAGGAGTACAAAGCATTAACAGAAACATTTACAAAACTAGATCATGCGCTGAAACGTAATCCAACAGACCCTACGACACTGCAGGAGTATGACGCAGCCCGTAAAGCTTTAGATAATTTTCTAGAAATTGAGTACCAAACCCTACATAAAAAAACAAACAGTATGTTTTATTACGAGAGTAATAGGGCAGGTAAACTATTGGCGCGCGCGTTAAAAAAGAAAAGGTTTAAATTGTTCATATCCGAAATACAAGGCCCAACCCATAAGAAACCTCTCTATACTACTAAAGAGATTCTACGCACTTTCCAAGATTATTATACGGAATTATATAATATTACAAAAGAACCCCCATCTGATGAACATCTCCTCAACCTTAACACATATATTAATCAGTGCCAAGTCCCCAAAATCACATCGGAAGAACTGCAAGCCTTAAAAAGGCCTATAACTACACAGGAAATCCAATGCACAATAACTAATTTACCTAATAGAAAAAGTCCAGGCCCAGATGGCTTAACAGCCAAATATTACAAAGCTTTCTCCTCAATACTTGCCCCACATCTTACTCAATTGTTCAACGAGGTCACAGACGAACACCCTTTTCCACCCAAGATGCTTGAAGCACAAGTATCTGTACTCCCAAAACCTGGTAAGCAACTAAACACACCAGCTAATTTCCGCCTGATATCTCTACTTAATGTAGACATTAAACTATACCGAAAATCCTCGCAACACGAATTAACAAAGTTCTTCCATCTCTAGTACATATAAAGCAAGCGGGCTTCACACCCGCACGCGAAGCAAGTATCTGTACTCCCAAAACCTGGTAAGCAACTAAACACACCAGCTAATTTCCGCCTGATATCTCTACTTAATGTAGACATTAAACTATACCGAAAATCCTCGCAACACGAATTAACAAAGTTCTTCCATCTCTAGTACATATAAAGCAAGCGGGCTTCACACCCGCACGCGAAGCCAGGGACAACACTACCAAAATCTTGAACCTTATAGAATTCGCCCATAATCACCAAGTTCCATCCACGTTCATATCAATGGACGCGGAAAAAAGCCTTTGACAGGCTCGATTGGACCTTTCTGAAACAAACCCTACTCAAATTTGGATTTGATCAAGAACTAATACCGAAAATATTTACACTGTACAATGCACCCTGGGCAAAAGTTAAATTGAACGAATCTTTCTCTCACCCATTCCAAATTAATAATGGAACCTGACAGGGCTGCCCTTTGTCGCCGCTACCATTTGTCTTGTTGATGGAAATTTTAGCCTCTTACATAAGAAACAATCCTAGGATCACAGGGCATAAAATAGGTTCAGCAGAATATAAAGTCACACTCTACACGGATGACATATTCCTCACCCTCACCGATCTAGATCACTCAATCCCCGCTCTACTACACACATTCTCAAATTTTAGTATCAATATTGCCGAATTATTACATATTAACTTACCACCAACAATATTAGCTAAATTACAACAGCAATTTCAATTTAAATCGCAGAAAAAAGCCGTCAAGTATTTGGGTGTTCATATAACCCCGAACATACAGGACATTCTAAAACTAAATTACGAGAGCCTTATCCTAAACATAACCTCGTTATTGAGAAGCTGAAATAACAAATTTCTATCATGGTTGGGAAGGATTAACGCCATTAAAATGATCATACTACCCAAAATACTGTACCTACTACAAACCCTACCCATACCCCTCCCCCCGATTCATTGATACATAGGCTGCAAAAAATGTTAAATAATTTCATATGGGCAAATAAACGCACACGTATCGCTACAGCTACTCTGTATAGACCTAGGGAGCTAGGGGGTATTGGGGCACTCAACATACAGCACTATAGACTGGCCACCTTTATGTCTAGGGTAGTAGACTGGTGTAAGCATGCTAGGGATAAGGAATGGGTGCAGCTAGAAACTCATTTGGCCAACCACCACAACCTGGGTGGGAATTGCTGGCTCCCCCCTAATCAGAGATCATTCTCGAACACTATTTCAACCCCAACTTGAGAAACATATAAATTATGGGATAAAACGATATGCAAATATCTCAACAATGATTTCTCCTCTGACTCCAATAATAGGAAACACAGCCTGTCCTTTAAAAGTCAAAGCGAATGAATCCCCCGCAGTAACTCTGGGGGATTCTCTCCCAGTTTGCACTTTTGTTAACCCCTTAATGACCACAGCACTTTTCCATTTTCTGTCCGTTTGGGACCAAGGCTATTTTTACATTTTTGAGGTGTTTGTGTTTAGCTGTAATTTTCCTCTTACTCATTTACTGTACCCACACATATTATATACCGTTTTTCTCGCCATTAAATGGACTTTCTAAATATAATTTTACTATAAAAAAAATTATAAAACATGAGGAAAAAATGGAAAAAAAACACACTTTTTCTAACTTTGACCCCCAAAATCTGTTACACATCTACAACCACCAAAAAACACCTATGCTAAATAGTTTCTAAATTTTGTCCTGATTTTAGAAATACCCAATGTTTACATGTTCTTTGCTTTTTTTGTAAACTATAGGGCCATAAATACAAGTAGCACTTTGCTATTTCCAAACCATTTCTTTTCAAAATTAGCGATAGTTACATTAGAACACTGATATCTTTCAGGAATCTCTGAATATCCATTGACATGTATATATTTTTTTTTAGTAGACAACCCAAAGTATTGATCTAGGCCCATTTTGGTATATTTCATGCCACCATTTCACCGCCAAATGCAATCAAATACAAAAAATCGTTCACTTTTCACAAATTTTTTCACAAACTTTTGGTTTCTAACTTAAATTATTTACAAACAGCTTGTGCAATTATGGCATAAATGGTTGTAAATTCTTCTCTGGGATCCCCTTTGTTCAGAAATAGCAGACATATATGACTTTGGCATTGCTTTTTGGTAATTAGAAGGCCGCTAAATGCCACTGCGCACCACATGTGTATTATGCCCAGCAGTGAAGGGGTTAATTAGGGAGCATGTAGGGAGCTTTTTGGGGTAGTTTTAGCTTTAGCGTAGTGTAGTAGACAACCCCAAGTATTGATCTAGGCCAATTTTGGTATATTTCATGCCACCATTTCACCGCCAAATGCGATCAAATAAAAAAAAACGTTAATTTTTTCTCAATTTTAGGTTTCTCACTGAAATTATTTACAAACAACTTGTGCAATTATGGCACAAATGGTTGTAAATGCTTCTCTGGGATCCCCTTTGTTCAGAAATAGCAGACATATATGGCTTTGGCATTGCTTTTTGGTAATTAGAAGGCCTCTAAATGCCGCTGCGCATCACACGTGTCTTATGGCTAGCAGTGAAGGGGTTAATTATGTAGCTTGTAGGGAGCTTGCAGGGTTAATTTTATCTTTAGTGTAGAGCTCAGCCTCCCACCTGAAACATCAGACCCCCTGATCCCTCCCAAACAGCTCTCTTCCCTCCCCCACCCCACAATTGTCCCCACCATCTTAAGTACTGGCAGAAACTCTGCCAGTACTAAAATAAAAAAGTATTCGGCCCTGTTTTTTTTTTTTTTTTAAAAAGAAGAATATTTACATATGCTGATGTGTAGGATCCACCCTTAGACCCCAACCTCACTGAACCCCCACCAAACAGCTCTCTAACCCTTCCCCTCTGTCTTAATCGGCGCCATCTTGGGTACTGGCAGCTGTCTGCCAGTACCCAGTTTTGTAAAAAATTTTTCCTTTTTTTAAAAAAAATTACCTTTTCTGTAGTGTAGCTTTCCCCCCCCACCAAGACCAACCCCCAACCCCTTCCAGATCCCTTAGATTACATTTTTAATATTTAAATTGTTTTTGTTTTTTTTACTTTTAACTTTTTTTTTTTCTGTAGTGTAGCGGTTCCCACCCGCTCCCGCCCCGTGCACGCGCCCGCCCACCACTCCCCGTGCACGCGCGCGCTCCCGTGTGCGCCCCCGTAGGTCCCGCCCCCAATCCCACCCCCCTCCACTCCACATAGAGCATCGATGGCCGCCCACCCGCCTCCCACGTAAGCTCCCACCCACCAACGATACTGGCCATCGATGTCCGGTGCAGAGAGGGCCACAGAGTGGCTCTCTCTGCATCGGATGGCCAAGGGGGGTTATTGCAGGATGCCTCCATATTGAGGCATCACTGCAATAACCGGAAAGCAGCTGGAAGCGAGCAGGATCGCTTCCAGCTGCTTTCCAGACCAAGGACGTACGCCACACATTCTCGGTCATTAACTGTATTTTTTTTTGAGGACGTGTGGCGTACGTCCTTGGTCGTTAAGGGGTTAAAGATGGAAAGGTCAAACCACAAATAGATCTTGCCGCTGAGTGCAGCAACAGACTTCAACGTAGGCTAACATACTCTCAACTGGTACACTTTCTATCTGCAAACACATTTAAAGCACACTTCACACGCCCCCTGACCCCCTTTGAAAACCTATGCATTAATCAACTCCCAAACAGAGGTATCCTCTCAATAGTACACAAACAACTTCAAACGTCCCACTATAAAACCTTGCCATTCTATGTTAAGGGATGGGAAGAGAGATTGATACTCCCATCCCAGAACACACATGGTACGATATATTCAAATATATGAGCAAATCCACCTCCTCGATTTCCATACTGGAGATGAATCTCAAACTGCTGTGCAGATGGTATTACACACCAGCACGTTTGCATCAATTATTCCCTAGTGCTCCAGCATTATGCTGGAGGGGCTGCCAAAAACAGTGGAACTCCATCTCACATATGGTGGCAATGCCAGAAAGCTCAAGAATACTGGGAATACATTAAAAAAGTATTGAATATCCCCTTGCCCTTTACCATGCACACTCTAATTTTCAACCTTTTTCCCAAAATTAAATGTAAGTTAAGACTATCACTCCTGACAATAATGATTAACACTGCTAAAAGGCTGATACCGCTAAACTGGAAAAAAATGGACCTTCCCACAATAGAGACCTGGAGGTACACAGTCACACATGACCTGGAGCTAGAAAAATATCATAGACGGACATACCGACGATTATAAATCCATATACTTCCTGTGGGAAGAATATTTGAATACTACATCACCATACTCATAAATGGCACCTATCTTAAGTAAGCGACAAAATATACCTCTTCATTCTGGCATACACAGGTCCTTAAGGGGTTTTCTGATGGCACTACAGGGAGTGCAGAATTATTAGGCAAGTTGTATTTTTGAGGATTAATTTTATTATTGAACAACAACCATGTTATCAATGAACCCAAAAAACTCATTAATATCAAAGCTGAATAGTTTTGGAAGTAGTTTTTAGTTTGTTTTTAGTTATAGCTATTTTAGGGGGATATCTGTGTGTGCAGGTGACTATTACTGTGCATAATTATTAGGCAACTTAACAAAAAACAAATATATACCCATTTCAATTATTTATTTTTACCAGTGAAACCAATATAACATCTCAACATTCACAAATATACATTTCTGGCATTCAAAAACAAAACAAAAATGAATCAGTGACCAATATAGCCACCTTTCTTTGCAAGGACACTCAAAAGCCTGCCATCCATGGATTCTGTCAGTGTTTTGATCTGTTCACCATCAACATTGCGTGCAGCAGCAACCACAGCCTCCCAGACACTGTTCAGAGAGGTGTACTGTTTTCCCTCCTTGTAAATCTCACATTTGATGATGGACCACAGGTTCTCAATGGGGTTCAGATCAAGTGAACAAGGAGGCCATGTCATTAGATTTTCTTCTTTTATACCCTTTCTTGCCAGCCACGCTGTGGAGTACTTGGACGCAGTGTGATGGAGCATTGTCCTGCATGAAAATCATGTTTTTCTTGAAGGATGCAGACTTCTTCCTGTACCACTGCTTGAAGAAGGTGTCTTCCAGAAACTGGCAGTAGAACTGGGAGTTGAGCTTGACTCCATCCTCAACCCGAAAAGGCCCCACAAGCTCATCTTTGATGATACCAGCCCAAACCAGTACTCCACCTCCACCTTGCTGGTGTCTGAGTCGGACTGGAGCTCTCTGCCCTTTACCAATCCAGCCACGGGCCCATCCATCTGGCCCATCAAGACTCACTCTCATTTCATCAGTCCATAAAACCTTAGAAAAATCAGTCTTGAGATATTTCTTGGCCCAGTCTTGACGTTTCAGCTTGTGTGTCTTGTTCAGTGGTGGTCGTCTTTCAGCCTTTCTTACCTTGGCCATGTCTCTGAGTATTGCACACCTTGTGCTTTTGGGCACTCCAGTGATATTGCAGCTCTGAAATATGGCCAAACTGGTGGCAAGTGGCATCTTGGCAGCTGCACGCTTGACTTTTCTCAGTTTATGGGCAGTTATTTTGCGCCTTGGTTTTTCCACACGCTTCTTGCGACCCTGTTGACTATTTTGAATGAAACGCTTGATTGTTCGATGATCACACTTCAGAAGCTTTGCAATTTTAAGAGTGCTGCATCTCTCTGCAAGATATCTCACTATTTTTGACTTTTCTGAGCCTGTCAAGTCCTTCTTTTGACCCATTTTGCCAAAGGAAAGGAAGTTGCCTAATAATTATGCACACCTGATATAGGGTGTTGATGTCATTAGACCACACCCCTTCTCATTACAGAGATGCACATCACCTAATATGCTTAATTGGTAGTAGGCTTTCGAGCCTATACAGCTTGGAGTAAGACAACATGCATAAAGAGGATGATGTGGTCAAAATACTCATTTGCCTAATAATTCTGCACTCCCTGTATGGTATGTAATTCATGTTTTACCACAACCTTTAGAAACAAATGGAATGCTAATTATTGAGACACCCCATTTTAGGTCAATGTTGGTATACTGGTACATTAACAGTTTATAGTCTATGTATAGTTTTTTATATGTAATCCCGAATATTTTACGCATTGAGATAGTGAAAAATGCTTACCACTGCAGAAGGTTTCAATATTGTATGCATAATCTGATATATGTTGTTCTGGATATACCTGTCTTGTATGCAAACCTAATTTCTTTAATAAACTTGTTTAAAAAAAAAAAAATTTAAAAAAAAATTCAGACAAATAAAATAATAAGCCCTTTAGAAAAAGAAAAAAAAGTGATATCAATAAACATTGAAAATGTTGGACTGTGATCACATTGACATTGAAATTGAAATAGACTCATCTACAGATGTTAACATACAGATAATTAGCATAACATAGATTGTGACTAACCCATTGTTATCTTTAACCTTTAGTCTAGAAGAATTAAAGCATTCTGTACCCCAAAAAAAAAATAAAATGAAAACATATAATAAACAGTTGTTTTGGAAGTTAGTCAAGTATGTTGTTTAGAGAGCTTCATAGAAGCAATTGATTTGGGGCCACAGCAAAATTTGCCAGGGGCAAAACTACAGGGGTGTTAGCTGGAATGGTGCCCAGACTTTTAGGGGGGCTGCTAATCTATGCAGATAACTTCTTTTGAGAATACCCAGGTTAAGACTACTGCAACAAATTTGCATTAATCATATCTAATTTTTAATGTAGTTATATTTATTAAAAGCACTAAAATGTTATTGAAATAAATTAATAAATAACAATACAAATACTAGATTTCATGAATTATTTCCAGCTTACAGACACAGAATTACTATATTTTCTAAACCAAATAATAAAAAAATGCCAAAATAGATTATACTCAAAAATATAATAAATCAACAATCTTTCTAATATCTAATAACAAGTAATATACAATACACTGGTGCCTTGGAAAGGGTGCTGCTGAAATAGGGTGGGAGCGGGAGGCAGCCTCAGACTTTACCCTGATGCCCAGCATGGGCTAGTTACGCCCCTGAAAGTAATTACAAATAATCAGTTACATTTTGATGATAACTGTTTTATACATTTGAATGCAGTGTTTTGTTTTGTTTTAATTATCAATACAATATTAATTTGTGATGTTTACAATTAGTAATTCAGATTTATATTTGTAATTAATTTTATAATTAAAATATTTAAACCTCAAATACTGTATTGCCACTATAAATGAACATTGACATGATCATATTTAATTTATATACAAGCTTCATAGTTTAAACGTTTGATTGTCTGTTGCTATCAATAGCCGCACGTCAGCTATTACACTTGCACCACTCAAAAGTTGAATGTCTCAAGAACTGTGAAGCAATCAAATAATAGCAAGAGCAGGTCATTCACACACTAAGGGCTAGATTACAAGATGTTCTAACTTTTTACACAAAGTGATATCAGATTTTATAGGCTTTTTGTGCATTACGGAAATAGCGCGCGTATTACAAGTTCAAAGTAAACACATTTGCTCCAGCGCATTCACGATTTGTGCTTGTCTAGTTAGCACAACTTTATTAAAAAAAAAATGTATAAAAAAGTTATAAGGGCTCAAAGATATATGGTATAAGGTGTTTGTCAAAAGAAGGTCTCTAACATTATATATATATATATATATATATATATATATATATATATATATATATATATATATATATATATATATAAAATCCACAAAGATAATTATATTTAGTGGATGTTGGAGTGCACCCCAGTGAGTGCTGAACCCCATAAGAACAGCTGCACATACATACATACATACATACATACACATGGCTAAATAAGTGTATATATGTATATATATATATATATATATATATATATATATATATATATATACACACACATACATATATGTATATTTGTGTGTACAGAAACAGATGTATTTATCTATTTATATGTGTGTATATATATATTTGCATACATATATAAACACATATATACATATATGTATGTATATACTGTATATATATATTTTGTAAAAGAAAAGGCGCCGGTACTCAAAAAAAGGTGCCCGTAATCATTGAATTTTGATTGATATACTCTGCTCAGTAACTTTGAGAAAAGCAAAGGGACAACATTATTTATAATTGATATAATTGATATATTTTTCAACCCCTTCTTGTGAAAACTAGAGTATTTACATAATGATTACAAATATTACCTGTTATGAGTTGGCAGAGGTGGGGATACTCAGTACCGGTGAGTACCCCTACAAAAAAAGTCCTGTATATACACATATATTTATACACATTGGAAACATAAATATGATATTTATTAATATTTAATATATAATAATGTGTATAACTGTGTATATACTGTAAACATTACATTCCAATGTCTTTCACATAGGGCAATATGTAATATGTATTAATTTTAATGAGATATTTATTTATATATATATATATATATATATATATATATATAATATATATATATATATTATACAGGTTTAGATATATATTTTACAAAATAATAAATAAATAAATATATATATATATATATATATATATATATATATATATATATATATATATATAATACAGGTTTAGATATATATTTTACAAAATAATATATATATATATATATATATATATATATATATATAAAAAGAGATATGAGTTGAGGACAACGGTCCCCAATTCACCCTATAGCGCAATTATACAGATATAATACCGCCCTGAAATTACTACAGGACCCCTATATACTTCGCACTAGCTGAGGGTACCTAGCAGCCTAGTCCCAGAGAAAAAGAAGCGTCCCTTAACACTTCCAATACACTACACATAAAACAAAGAATATGAGATGGCGCAAGAAATCAGCTAGTATATATACATCAATACAATATTGGATAATATATCATAAAAAGTGCCAGAAAGGAGAGGAATGTTCCCCCACCAATGTAACTCTAAGCACTATAGTATAAAGAAAAAAGAGTCAATATCACAGAATACAAAAGAAAAAATGTGTGGAAATTTAAAATAAATAATATAAATAAAATCCTAAAACAAGTAAGTGTCACAGTTCCAGATGTATTAAAGTCAGAATAAATGTATATATATGAGATTCCACATATATATATATATAAACAATGCACAAAATCAGCAGTTCTTCATCACTGTTTCCCCTAATGGATGGGCACTTACTTCTAAAACCCTCAATCAAATGAGGTAAGGATGTAGCAGAATTCACAAATGGGCTAGGCGCCTCCTGTAGTATGGATCAGGTGTGTAGTAGATCTCTGGTCATATGCTGAATCTTGTCACAGATATTATAACCAAGCTCTGTGTGGATACTCCAAGGTCCAATGCTTTATGTGTGGGCAGAAGACTCTCAGCTCCGGTAACCATATAAATGGAAAAAAACAGAAAAACAGAGCATAGTGTGATACCGTTTAATAATAAAGTTAAAAAGCACAACATACCATTTTCCACTCACATTTAGAGTCCTCAATATGTGAGGTATGAATACAGCATTTAAAAATTGATCCACAGCATTCAAGATAGTAGAGCAACAACACCCCAGTATACCCAGTTCAATCCGGGGAACTTGAAGCACCACTCGATCCAGAATACACAAGAGGATACAGTCTATCTTAAAATATTCCTTACGCGTTTCAAAGGGTTTAAAACAGTATTTCCCTTCTTCATCAGAGGTAATTAACTAGACTCTTAACTCACCTTAAATAGCCCATAAAGTAATTCATGCTACATGCATCAAAGTTAGTCAAGCTCAACTCCCAGTCCTACTGCCAGTTTCTGGAAGACACCTTCTTCAAGCAGTGGTACAGGAAGAAGTCTGCATCCTTCAAGAAAAACATGATTTTCATGCAGGACAATGCTCCATCACACGCGTCCAAGTACTCCACAGCGTGGCTGGCAAGAAAGGGTATAAAAGAAGAAAATCTAATGACATGGCCTCCTTGTTCACCTGATCTGAACCCCATTGAGAACCTGTGGTCCATCATCAAATGTGAGATTTACAAGGAGGGAAAACAGTACACCTCTCTGAACAGTGTCTGGGAGGCTGTGGTTGCTGCTGCACGCAATGTTGATGGTGAACAGATCAAAACAATGACAGAATCCATGGATGGCAGGCTTTTGAGTGTCCTTGCAAAGAAAGGTGGCTATATTGGTCACTGATTTGTTTTTGTTTTGTTTTTGAATGTCAGAAATGTATATTTGTGAATGTTGAGATGTTATATTGGTTTCACTGGTAAAAATAAATAATTGAAATGGGTATATATTTGTTTTTTGTTAAGTTGCCTAATAATTATGCACAGTAATAGTCACCTGCACACTCAGATATCCCCCTAAAATAGCTAAAACTAAAAACAAACTAAAAACTACTTCCAAAAATATTCAGCTTTGATATTAATGAGTTTTTTGGGTTCATTGAGAACATGGTTGTTGTTCAATAATAAAATTAATCCTCAAAAATACAACTTGCCTAATAATTCTGTACTCCCTGTATAAATATTACATTTATTTCAATGTAAAGAACATTGGCATGCACAATATGCGAATTGAAAATTGGGTTTAGTGTTGTAGGTAATATTAATAGCTAAGTTCGGGTTAGTACACGAGAATAGGTGTACGTATTTTCAGTTTGTGCTCTTCATTGAAGTATATGGGGAGAATAATTAACGTGGTTACAATATCTGAAGTCTAACTCTTTGCACGCATTAGGTTTTTTCTTGCATGCAAACTTTTTACTTTCAACTTCTAATATGAGCGCTACCCGATGTGCGTAAAAACTTAACTTCTAGCGTAGTTAACGCTCGAGTGGGAGCGTTATATAGCACACCATTTGTAATTTAGCCATTAATGTCATCACTAAGCCAGTAATAGCTTTCATTAGAAGCATTTTGGCAAACTTAAGTACTTGTAATAGCACTGGGGATTTCATATGTTTACTAGAATGTTACATTAAACATACTTAAATCACCCATGCAGATGTTTTATGAATTTGCTTTGTTTTTTATTCAGTAATTTACTTATTCAAAATATGTTTGCCCATCCCCCCAGAATGGATGGGGACAAGATGTATGTGGGATCCATTTTAGTGGCAGGATCAGATTATTATTTGCACATTACTAAATGACATCTGCTCCTGCATGGATTAACCTTTTAGGGAGAGCTCAACTTCATAGAGATCAGTTTAAAAAAATAAATATATTATAGGGAATCCTGGAAATAGCAACATCCATTAAGAGGGTAATGAGGTCGAGGTACACTGTTGTCATTGGATTAAAGAGGCTGAAGAAAGAATATCATTTACAGTTTTTAAGAAGTATTGAAATGGATAGTAAACACCTTGAGATTTTTATATAAAATGTTATGTGTATTAATACATCTTTGCAATATACACTATTTATTTTGCCTCCCTTTCGTGTAATTTAGCTCTGAAAATTTGTGCTTTCTAATTCTCACAACTGGAAATGCACCATACTGACTTCTCAAAGCTAACCCTGCTACATACATTTATCAAATAAAGATAACAACTGCAAAACAATGTCCTCTTTACTAACATAATGGCCAATGTGTTCTCCAGAAGCAAATCCAGATTGGCTCTCCATATAAGACACATGGGGCCGATTTATCATTTGTCTGGTGGACATGATCCTCTGTAGCGATCATGCCTGCCAGACATCAATAAATGCCGACAGCATAAGCTGTTGGCATTTATCATTGCACAAGCAGTCCTGGTGAACTGCTTGTGCACTGCCGCCCCGTGCAGATTTGCGTCCTATTTTGTTAATCAACCCGATCATATGCGATCAGGCGGATTGATGTCGCAGCCTCAGAGGCAGCGGACGAGTTAAGGAGCAGCGGTCTTAAGACCGCTGCTTCTAAACTCCTGTTTCCGGTGAGCCTGAAGGCTTGCGCAGAAACAGGGGTATTTGGCCCCATTCAGGCCATGATAAATCGGCCCCATGGTGTGTGAAGGTTGGGTATGAAAAAAAATTGTTAATCTGTTTAAAAAGTTTAGACTTGGCTGATGCTATAGAAAGACAATAGAAATGTATTGTAATTACAAGGTGTTTAGTGTCCTTTTAAGTTAAGTTTAATGAATTGTGATACTGGACAGGGACACTTAGATATGGGTTTGTTACTGAAATATAGTTAATGGCTGCTATTTAGCTATAAGAATGTTACTACAATTGGGAAATTGTATAATAGAGTACTTAAATGTAGCAGGTTTATTGCAGTGAGGTGATGGTGTTGGTAGCTTGTATTACAAGTTGAAAGTAAAGAGTCTTCTCTCTCGCACTAACCAAATGTGTTTAAAAAGCCAAACTTAAAAAAATATATAGCACAAATGATAATGTATCCCTCCATAGAAGTCAATGGAGCAAAAAAAACTAACACCCTACTCACGCGCAAATCCGATCGCATATTCTAACGTGCGTTAACCCAACATGAAAATATGTCTATATGTGTGTGTGTACATATGTATTTATGTGTTTTTATGTGTATACATGTCTGTAAATACATATATACATATAAATATATATATGTACACACATATAAACATGTTAAATGACACTGTGGGGCATATGTATCAAGCTCCGAATGGAGCTTGATGCCCCGTGTTTCTGGCGAGCCAGCAGTTAGGAAGCAGCGGTCACAAAGACCGCTGCTCCATAACCTGTCCGCCTGCTCTGAGCAGGCGGACAGACATCGCTGGAAATCAACCCGATCGAGTACGATCGGGTATATTGACACCTCCCTGCTGGCGGCATATTGGCCGCGAGTCTGCAGGGGCAGTGTTGCACCAGCAGCTCTTGTGAGCTGCTGGTGCAATGCTGAATACGGCGAGCGTATTGCTCGCCGTATTCAGCGATGTCTGTCGGACCTGATCCGCACTGTCGGATCAGGTCCGACAGACATTGATAACTAGAGGCCTGTATATATATCTCTATGTTAAAGCCCTTTGCCTGCCTTTTTTTTTCTAACACCTCATATCTTTGAACCATTATAATAATTTTTATTAGATAGTGTTATAATGAGTGTAACTGTACTTTTAAATGTATTTTTTATGTGTTTTGTGTCACTTTTTGTCTTGTGTAACAGATAACCAGAGCTCTGAGGTTGCGCTATCTTGACGCCAGTTAAATTCAATTGCGCTCAAGTGATCGTGTTTACTTTCAACTTATAATACGCATGATACTTCTGACATGCGCAAACAGCCGTGATAAACCTGAAATTGCTTGCGCACAATTATTAGCACACCACTCAAAATCTGGTTAAACGTGTTTAGCCACTGTTGTAAAAATATCAGGGTTCTCTCTCTCTTTCTCTCTATCTATCTATCTATCTATCTATCTCATGTGTTCAAGAACCCACTACAACTTCCCCTACAGGTGAGATGATATACGATATGTGTAGAAGGTACTGAGAGTTTATCATGTGGGCTGTTTTTACTGGTGTGCAGCCTTATAAAAAGGGCACAAAAGGTATGAACAATGTAAGGGCATTGATGTAGAAAGTGAAAAATGGTGCATAAAGGATTGATCTGCTCTGAGCTTTGATATGCACAAACAACTGCTATAAAAGAGGGGAGAGGCATGCATAGGGGTATGGGTTTAATTGGCCATAAAGATGAATTCGGTGTGATCAGGGAATGTGTCTGGTCTGGAGTCTGATAAAGTAGATAGCATAAAGGGTAAGAAGGGGAATGCCTATAGTCTGGAGTCTGATGTTTACATGTATCTGGTGGTATGCCATGCCCAATGGTTTCCTTCTGCTTTCTTCCCATCATTTACTCTGTGAGGGGTGCTGTCATGTGATGTAGCATGCCACACATTGATGCTGCTCTGCCTCTCTCTAATATAAGGAGGCATGGATATGGTTTAGTATCTCATGTAGTCATCTAGCTGTCATAAAGGCTTTAAAATACACATCCTTTCAATGTAGTATCTATTTTGAGCATATAGATGACATATAGCGGCTACAATGGGCATGCATGTGGTCTGGGGCATGATGTGCAGGGACATATATCTGCCTTGTGCAAAGAGTTGGTTATAGATCTGACCTAATCTGAGGTTTTTTGAGGGCATATCTGGAATAAATGGTATACTAGAAGTACAGTATACAGTTAATTTGGAATCTGATTTGAATGTATATCTGGCATATCAGGGTAACAGAAGCCATGGGTCTGGTCTGAGGTCTGATATGGACGTACAGCTGACATAAATAGTATACAAAGGACATGCATCCAGTCTGGGGTCATATGTGGGTATTCATTAGGAATCAGGATGGTGCGATGGAATCCATCTATTTTGGAGTCTAATATAAGCATATAGCTGGTATAAAGAGGTATCATCTGCTGCAGAGTCCGATGTGAGTATATAACTGGTCTTAAATCGGTTCTTACTTTAAACATTGTGAGTTATAATAGTGGCAGCCTAAAATAAATCTGGATTGGTATTTATCCCTGTGTTTGAGATACTGGCATTCTCCTACATTAGAGCAAATTGGTATTGAAAAGGTCCGGATCAATGCATGGAAATGTAACCAAGATCTTTTGATAAATATTTCAAACTGTCCCACAAATCTTGCTGTTCTGAACATTTTGACATATTTTTCCTATTTTTCATATACACTTTGTTACACTGGAGTGTGTTGTGTTTTGTACATAATAGGTTTGGTTGTACATAAACTTACAGTGAGTGAGATGTCTCGACTAAATGAAAAACTTACTCACTTACTGTATTTTTTATGAAAGCAATAAAATGTCATCCACGTATCAGGAAACAAGTTATTATTCTATGTTAAATATTTAGAATGTTGCCAAAATTATATTTCATTGAGAATTTTAATGATTGGTGTAAAGTGCGTCCTCTTGTGATGTCTGTTAATCTAAGAAAAACGCAAAATAAATTACCTTCTGTCTGAAAACATACCTGAGACTCATTCGTGAAACCATTATAAGAAGAAAAAAAAATGATGTCAGCCATTTTCAATTTATGCCCATTTATTATTATTGTTGGTTTGCAACATATGTAGCCTATTGTGTATATTTTTATAGAAGCATACTAAGGTTGTGCAATAATTTGTTGTTCTGCATTTGATACTGAAATGAATGCCTACTATATCTGTGGGCTGCAGCATTCAGCTATTTGAGGAGCCAGATGTTAGTGTAAAAAAGCAATATCTGTGCAAATACAGATGTTTGTGTGTTGCGCTTTTATGCTAGTAAATCCAGCTGAAAATAGCTGAACGCTGCAGCTTGCAGCCATATTTGGCATTTGTATTGAATTATTGTATATCTCTAAGTACTACTTATGTAAACATTATCAGGGCCGGACTGGGTAATCAGACCGACCCTGGAAATATTGGAAGACAGCCCTCACTCCCCCCAGCCCCCAACCCAGCCATTACCTTTGGGCTTCCAGGAGTGGAGCAGATTGAATGGATGCGTTATGCTGCACACAAGACTTTCTCTGTGTCCTGGCTGGGAGTCTTCTTCTGCAACTCCTAGGATGTGGTCTGACAGTCCACAAAAACATATGGCATTTAAATTGTTCAAAGAAAATAGTACAGACTCATCATTTCAAATAGGTAAGGAATGTAACAAAGCATGTGAGAGAGTGCTCAGATTAGCCAAAACGTAAAACAAAAGAGTTATTGCAAAGGATTCTCAGCCAAACCTGAAAAGTTTTTTTTTAAGTATATAAATACGTGCATGAAAATGAATCTATGGGAGAGACATTGAAACAAAATAGAACAAGCCCATTTTTTCCACTTTTCTTGTTCCATTGACTTTTATGGGGAGATAGATTAACACATTGCAATATTCTAACTTTGGCTTTTTACAGGCATTGGGTTAGCGAGCAAGAAAGCGAAAACTTTCGACTTTGAACTTGTATAACTAGCTCTACCCGCCCAAAATGCTTTCTTCCAGCAGAGTTAGCACGCAAGTGGGAGTGATAAATATCGCTCCACTCATAATCTAGGTCTCTGAAGTGGGAACATTTTTACAGTGCACTGTCACTTTAATAAAAAGGGGTTTTTCTTGCTTTCTTGTGATTTTCAAAGGCTTTTTCAAAAGCAAAAGATACTCAGACATTGAGAAAGTAATATATAGTGAGAATGAAATACATTACTGATAATGCATCACACAGTGGGGTCCATTTATTAATGTGCGGACGGACATGATCCGATATAGCGGATTATGTCCGCCACACATCAATAAATGCTGACAGCATACGCTGTCGGCATTTATCATTGCACCAGCAGTTCTTGCGAACTGTTGGTGCAATACCACCCTCTGCAGAAGGGTTGTCAAACAGCCTGATCGTATTCGATCGGGCGGATAGCTGTCCGCCACTTCAGACATGGCAGACTAGTTAAGGAGCAGCGGTCTTAGGACCGCTGCTTCTAAACTTCCGCTTCAGCTGGAACTGAAGGGGAGTGGGTTGGTATGTTCTGTTATAGATAAACAGTCTGCATGTACTTTGTACTCTGAAATTCCTGCCTACTAAGGTCTGTTGACTAACTGTGACTATGTTTTTAGTATGACTCAATAAATGCTGACTATTATTTTCCCCTTGAGCTGCCTGGACCTTTTTTTGTTTTCCATTGAAATTCCTGTATCAGTGCTTTGCAGGAAAATGAACCAGCTAACTAACTTCTTCACTGCCTGGTGGACTGCAGTATATGGTTCATATTCTTTAAAGGGATATGAAACCCAACATTTTTCTTTCATGAATCAGACATTTCATACAATTTTAAACAACTTTATAATTTACTTCTATTAGCAATATTTCTTCATTCTCTTTGTATCTTTTGATGAAAAAAAGGAACGTAATGCTTAGAAGCCAGCGCATTTCTGGAGCACTATATGGCAGTAGTTTTGCAAGAATGTTAACCATTTGCAAGAGCACTATATGGCAGCACTATTTCCTGCCATTTAATGCTCCAGACACTTTTCTAAATATCTTTTCAATGCAGAATATCATGGGAACGAAGCAAATTTGATAATAGAAATAAATTGGAAACTTTCTTAAAATAGAATGCTCTGTCTGAATCAGTTTCTGGGTTTCATACCCCTTTAACATAGCAATATAATGCCTGTAGTGCCTTCTGTGATGTATTTTATTCATATATAAAAGAAGAAAAAAACACGGAACATCTACAAATCCTGCTTTTTGCTGACAAAAGAATATTTTATATATAACATATGCATATTATATACATTCAATGTATGCATACAAAATACATCTTTTAAAAGCATTTGAGTTATCATTTTAGAACCAAAACTGGCCAATTAAGCACCAATGTTTGTAATAATCCCAGATCCTTGAAATCTCCTGCTTTTCTGGGACAGTGAAAAATGACAGGAGAAGTACAGAATATAAACAATAAAAGCACACTGTAAAGTTATTTTACTACACATAAATAAGCTTTTTCTGGTTATAAACATTTGAGTTTAATGTCCCTTTAAATATTAAAGTATAAACAAATTTCAAGGTGACTATAGGTTTGTACTAATAATGTTATTATCAAACAATTTCAAGTTAATTTTTCAGTGTTAAATTAAAGTAAAAGTGGGTAAAATAACAAGTTTTCTTTTGATTACATACAATGAAGCATTTTATGCGATGCTACATTTTGAGTTTACTGTCCCTTTAAAGTGGCAACTCATAGAGGAAAAGGTATAGCTATATAACGGAATGACAATCATGTTTGAACAGAAACTTGTACTAAACAATAGGTGATGTCTGTTGGATCTCCTGCTTCAGGTTGGTTTAGCAAGAGCCTGAGGCCAGTGGTGGAGGGGGCGGGAGATATTAACAAGAAAGAGGATACCAGCACAGCATCACATTGTTTCACAATGAGAAGGGCATACGCCAGCAGGGAATTCACAGTCTGTTTGACAACATGACACAAAGCCCTTTGATCCATCATTACCTGGAACATCATCTCTCTGTGTCTTGTTTTGGCATAGGTTGCCAGATTACAGCAGACAAAGGTAGTTAGCTTTTCTATGCCCTATGGTCAAATCACTCTGTCATCCATTTTACACATATTAGGAAAAAAATCCATATCCAGGAAATTACAGTTTGTAGGATAAAGTCAGATTATGTTACCTGTATTGAATTCTGGACAAATAAATGTTACTTTGTTCCAACAAATGGAAGTGGATTTCCCTCCTTTATGTATATTTATAACAAACACAATATACCATATCCAATATCTTGTGGTGGTGAATCAAAATATGTGTTGACAACAGTGGTTGTTCTAGGCCCTGGAATTCGGAGGTGCAAGTAAAGATGGCTGAAAAGTTAAATATCAATGGTGGTGGGTGGTACAGTTAACAATTTTGTATGCATCTGACACAACACAAGGGCATCGATTACAGTCGGCTGAGGCCTTTTCTGTTCTTTTTCGAGCCAAAAAGACCACGTTTCGATTACCTCATTCACAATATTGCACTTCTGCTCTTTTTTCTACTCGTAAACGTGTTTTTGGATCCTTACTATAAGCCCTTTTTTATCCTATGGGGCCTAAAAGTTCTTGGCGATCACTACCCATTCTCAAGTGACTTTTCAACACCTTTTCGGGGTTTTGACTTTTCAAAATCGACACCATACTGCACTTAATAAGTCCTCAAAAAGGCATTTTGGACATATTGGCAACCATTTTGTGCCTACATTAAACTTGAATGAACCTTCATGCCCGTATGTTCAATAATGTAAGTGCAAGCACGTTGAAACACACTCTCATGACTGTATTTGGACTTTGCGTAGATGGAGGCACGTCCCCTATAAAAACACAGTCACAAAAGCACAATAACATTTAAAGGTCTCCTAGGCAGATACAATATTGCAAAGCAGTGAGTTCATGCTTTACAGTTTCAGTAATTTTAAAATTCAGTATAAGAAGATATTAATAGTCCTATTCATAGAAACTCATAGCCACCATCTTGTTTTCAGAACATGCCAAAATGGAAATGGTGCTTTAACAAATAAATATTGTCAAAAACAATATTTGTCTAAGTTTAAAAGTGAGCATATAGCAATAGAAATATGGTGCATAGTCTGCCCGTCATGGCAACATTCAAGATGCATTCAGAGGATTTAGCAGCGATACCAATGACAACAGATTACGAAAGTTTTCTATGAAAGTCACAATTGTGCAAACCCGTTTTCAAGACACCAGTACTGTTAGTGACTAACCCAACAGTGCAAGTGTGACTTAAAATCAAATATGAAAATAAAAATGAAAAACAAGCCATTTCTAGATGTTGGGGTCCTGAACTGACTATTGAAGTACGCCCATAATGCTAAGATACACATGGCATTCATATGGTTGATTAGTGTTAAGAATGGATTTCTATTACAATAGGTTAATGTTACACATGTAAATCAGTATTTCTCTTGCACGGTGAACAAAGGAGTTACTTAAATAAACCTTTAGTGTAACCTTAAGTGATATGAATGGACATCAGTCAGTTTTGGATGACCTCACAGTTTCTATTTTAAGAGCAGGTACTTAAAACACGAAAAGGCTTTTTTAAAAACTTTTCTGTTGAAAAGGCATTCACTGTTGCAGAATTTTAACAAATGTATCTCTTTTGCAATGTGACCACCTGAGAAACTGGACATCCAATTTGGTTAGAAAGCCAAAAGCCATTTCGGGAGCAAATCGTCAATTGATTGGCCAGATGAGTGGAGCGCAAAAGTTTACACGCAAGCGATATCAGGTTTTTGCTATTTTTTCCCACACAGGTTAAATTGTACTCGTATTACGAGTTGAAAGTAAACGCGATCGCTTGAGTGTAATCGCGATTTACGCTAGAATGATTAACACTACTTCAGAGCTGTGTGTATATATGTGTCAATATTTATATGTGTATATATATATATATATATATGTATATATATATATATATATATATATATATATACTGTATATATATATATATACACAAATATAGGTAATATGGCATATGTCAACAGATATATCGGTCTAATGTAAAGTTGATTTTCAATTCGTTTATAAAATATATAATGAGTTTAAAAAAATAGTGTTTGAAATATATGATATAACAATCGCCTAGATTACGAGTTTTGCGGTAACAGGGGTGCGGTGCTAACTTCCAGTTTATTCTCATTGCTCACTTACCTGCAGTGCTGGTATTACGGGTTTTTATCAACCCGGCGTTAACAGGCAAGAAGTGAGCGTAGAGCAAAATTGAGCTCCACACTGAACTCCAATACCAGCGCTGCTTAAGTGAGCGGTGAGCTGGTTATACGTGCTCATGCACGATTTCCCCATAGACATCAATGGGGAGAGACGGCTGAGAAAAAGTCTAACACCTTCCAAAAAGCATCGCAAAACTCAGTAACGCAGCCCCATTGATTCCTAGGGGGAAACACATTTTATGTTTACACCTAACACCCTAACATGAACCCCGAGTCTAAACACCCCTAATCTTACACTTATTATCCCCTAATTTGCTGCCCCCTACATTGCGGACACCTACATTATACTTATTAACCCCTAATCTGCCACTCCGGACATCGCCGCCACCTACATTATACTTATTAACCCCTAATCTGCTGCCCCAACATCGCCGACACCTACATTATATTTAATAACCCCTAATCTGCCACCCCAAACATCGTCGCCACTATTCTAAATTTATTAACCCCTACACCTAAGTCTAACCCTAACCCCCCTAACTTAAATTTAATTTATATAAATCTAAATAAAATTACTATCATTAACTAAATTATTCCTATTTAAAACTAAATACCTGTAAAATAAACCCTAAGCTAGCTACAATATAACTAATAGTTACATTGTAGCTAGCTTAGGGATTATTTTTATTTTACAGGCAAGTTTGTATTAATTTTAACTAGGTAGAATAGTTACTAAATAGTTATTAACTATTTAATAACTACCTAGCTAAAATAAATACAAATTTACCTGTAAAATAAAACCTAACCTAAGTTGCACTAACACCGAACACTACACTACAATTAAATAAATTACCTAAATGAAATACAATTAAATAAATCAAATGCAATTAGCTACATTACAAAAAAAAAACACTAAATTACAGAAAATAAAAAAACAATTACAAGATCTCTAAACTAATTACACCTAATCTAATAGCCCTATCAAAATAAAAAAGCCCACCCAAAATAAAAAAAAAACCCTAGCCTAACCTAAACTACCAATAGCCCTTAAAAGGGCCTTTTGCGGGGCATTGCCACCAAGAAATCAGCTCTTTTACCTGTAAAAACAAAATACACACAACCCCCCAACAGTAAAACCCACCACCCACACAACCAACCTCCCAAATAAAACCCTAACTAAAAAAACCTAAGCTCCCCATTGCCCTGAAAAGGGCATTTGGATGGGCATTGCCCTTAAAAGGGCATTTAGCTCTATTGTGGCCCAAAGCCCTAACCTAAAATAAAACCCACCCAATACACCCTTAAAAAATCCTAACACTAACCCCCGATTATCCACTTACCGGGAGAAGTCTTCATCCAAGCGGCAAGATGTCCTCAACGAAGCCGGCAGAAGTGGTCCTCCAGACAGGCAGAACTGGTCCTCCAGATGGGCAGAAGTCTTCATCCAGACGGCATCTTCTATCTTCATCCTTCCGACACGGAGCGGGTCCATCTTCAAGATATCCGGCGCAGAGCATCCTCTTTCAACGACGACTACCCGACTAATGAAGGTACCTTTAAGTGACGTCATCCAAGATGGCATCCCTTAGATTCTGATTGGCTGATAGAATTCTATCAGCCAATCGGAATTAAGGTAGAAAAAATCCTATTGGCTAATGCAATCAACCAATAGGATTGAAGTTCAATCCTATTGGCTGATCCAATCAGCCAATAGGATTGAGCTCGCATTCTATTGGCTGATTGGAACAGCCAATAGAATGCGAGCTCAACCCTATTGGCTGATTGGATTTTTTCTACCTTAATAGAAATTTTATCAGCCAATCGGAATTGAAGGGACGCCATCTTGGATGACGTCACTTAAAGGTACCGTCATTTAGTGTTAGTCGTCGGATGGAAGAGGATGCTCCGCGTCGGATGGCTTGAAGATGGACCCGCTCCAGTCTGGATGGTTGAAGATAGAAGATGCCGCCTGGATGAAGACTTCTGCCCGTCTGGAGGTCCTCTTCTGCCCGGATCGGATGAAGACTTCTGGCCGTCTGTAGGACCACTTCAGCCCGGTTGGGTGAAGATGTCTCAAGGTAGGGTGATCTTCAAGGGACTAGTGTTAGGTTTTATTAAGGGGGGGATTGGGTGGGTTTTAGAGTAGGGTTGGGTGTGTGGGTGGTGGGTTGTAATGTTGCAGGGGGGGTATTGTCTTTTTTTTACAAGTAAAAGAGCCCCGCAAAAGGCCCTTTTAAGGGCTATTTGTAATTTAGTATAGGGTAGGGATGGGGGGGGCTTTTTTATTTTATTAGGGGGATTAGATTAGGTGTAATTAGTTTAAAAATTTTTAATTTAGTGTTTTTTTTTCGTAATTTAGTTTATTCTATTTAATTGTAATTAATTGTAGTTAATTTAGGTAATTAATTTAATTATAGTGTATTGTTAGGTATAATTGTAACTTAGGTTAGGATTTATTTTACAGGTATATTTGTATTTATTTTAACTAGGAAGTTATTAAATAGTTAGTAACTATTTAATAACTATTGTACCTAGTTAAAATAAATACAAAGTTGCATGTAAAATAAAAATAAACCCTAAGCTAGCTACAATGTAACTATTAGTTATATCGTTGCTATTTTAGGGTTTATTTTATAGATACGTATTTAGTTTTAAATAGGAATAATTTATTTAATTGTAGTAATTTTCTTTAGATTTATTTAAATTATATTTAAGTTAGGGGGTGTTAGGGTTAGGGTTAGACTTAGATTTTGGGTTTAATAAATTTAATATAGTTGCGGTGATGTTAGGGGCGGCAGATTAGGGGTTAATAAATGTAGGTAGGTGTCAGCGATGTTAGGGACGGCAGATTAGGGGTTAATAAAATGTAACTAATGTTTGCGAGGCGGGAGAGCGGCGGTTTAGGGGTTAATATATGTATTGAAGTGGTGGCAATGTCCAGTCGGAAGATTAGGGGTTAAAAAATGTATTTAAGTGTTTGCGATGTGGGGGGGGGCTCGGTTTAGGGGTTAATAGGTAGTTTATGGGTGTTAGTGTACTTTTTAGCACTTTAGTTAAGAGTTTTATGTTACGGCGTTAGCCCATAAAACTCTTAACTACTGACTTTTAAATGCAGTAGGAGTCTTGACAGGAGAGGGTGTACCACTCACTTTTTCCAAGACTCGTAATACCAGCGTTAGGCAAATTCCATTAAAAAAAGTGAGCGGTACACCTGTACCTGCCAGACTCATAATACCAGCGGGTGTTAAAAAGCAGCGTTGGGTCCCAACGCTGCTTTTTAAGGCTAACGCAAGACTCGTAATCTAGGCGATTATGAGTTCAAAGTAAACTGTTTTCGCTTGTGCGCTAACCCAATGTGCGTAATAAGCCAAACTTAGAATATCATGCGTGCAATAACCTTTTCCCCCATAGAAGTCAATGGAGCAAAAAAAGTGGAAGAAATCTAACACCCTACTTGCGCGCAAATCCGGTTGCATATACTCAAGTGCACTAACCCGACATGAAAATATTATTTCACATTCCAATGTTCTTCACATAGAAGAATATGTTCATAAATACATAGTTCTACATATTTCTACATATATCTCATGTTTTTTATATATATAGGTATAGCTATATACCTATATATATATAGGAATATGTATTTACAAATACTTAGAACATATTCATTCACATTGGAATGTGAAATATTTACAGTAAATACACACTATAATACAAACTTTATTAAAAATGAATATTGCATATATATGTTTTTCTACATATTTTCATCTACTTAACTACAAAGAGATCCAAAGTAAGCTTTTTTCATGTGTCAGGTTGCGCTCGTATTATGAGTTGAAAGTAAACTGTTTTCGCTTGCACGCTAACCCGACACGCATAAAAAGCTGAACATAGGATATCGATTACGCGATAACCTATTCACCCATAAAAAGTCAAAGGAGCAAAAAAGTGTGAAAAAACACCCTACTCGTGCACACACAATCCCATAGGGGGATATTTATCAAAGGTCTGGCGGACCTGATCTGACAGTTTGGATCAGGTCCACCAGACCTCGCTGAATGCGGAGAGCAATACGCTCTCAGTATTCAGCATTGCACCAGTAATCGATCGGGTTGAATTGCAGCAATGTCTGTCTGCCTGCTCAGAGCAGATACAGGGAGTGCAGAATTATTAGGCAAGTTGTATTTTTGAGGATTAATTTTATTATTGAACAACCATGTTCTCAATGAACCCAAAAAACTCATTAATATCAAAGCTGAATATTTTTGGAAGTAGTTTTTAGTTTGTTTTTAGTTTTAGCTATTTTAGGGGGATACCTGTGTGTGTAGGTGACTATTACTGTGCATAATTATTAGGCAACTTAACAAAAAACAAATATATACCCATTTCAATTATTTATTTTTACCAGTGAAACCAGTGTTTTGATCTGTTCACCATCAACATTGCGTGCAGCAGCAACCACAGCCTCCCAGACACTGTTCAGAGAGGTGTACTGTTTTCCCTCCTTGTAAATCTCACATTTGATGATGGACCACAGGTTCTCAATGGGGTTCAGATCAGGTGAACAAGGAGGCCATGTCATTAGAAGAAAATCTAATGACAAGGCCTCCTTGTTCACCTGATCTGAACCCCATTGAGAACCTGTGGTCCATCATCAAATGTGAGATTTACAAGGAGGGAAAACAGTACACCTCTCTGAACAGTGTCTGGGAGGCTGTGGTTGCTGCTGCACGCAATGTTGATGGTGAACAGATCAAAACACTGACAG